>NC_084553.2:54590950-54620950 GCF_033978685.3 Nerophis lumbriciformis
AAAAAGCTGGCACAAGTGGCAAAAAAGACTGAGAAAGTTGAGGAATGCTCATCAAACACTTATTTGGAACACTTGGGTATAAAAGCAGCTTCCATGAAATGCTCAGTCATTCACAAACAAGGATGGGGGCGAGGGTCACCACTTTGTGAACAAATGCGTGAGCAACTTGTCGAACGGTTTAAGAACAACATTTCTCAACGAGCTATTGCAAGGAATTTAGGGATTTCACCATCTACGGTCTGTAATATCATCAAATGGTTCAGAGAATACGTAGAAAGGCCGAAACCCTTGACCTACTCAGTGGCCTAGTGGTTAGAGTGTCCGCCCTGAGATCGGTAGGTTGAGTCATACCAAAGACTATAAAAATGGTACCCATTACCTCAGCATCAAGGGTTGGAATTGGGGGTTAAATCACCTTAAATGATTCCCGGGTGCGGCACCGCTGCTGCCCGCTGCTCCCCTCACCTCCCAGGGGGTGAACAAGGGGATGGGTCGAATGCAGAGGACACATTTCACCACACCTAGTGTGTGTGTGACAATCATTGGTACTTAAACTTTACTTTAACCTTCGATCCCTCAGGCGGTACTGCATCAAAAAGCCACATCAGTGTGTAAAGGATATCACCACGTGGGCTCAGGTACACTTCAGGAAACCACTCTCAGTAACTACAGTTTGTCGCTACATGTGACAATCATTGGTACTTTAACTTTACTTTAACCTTCGATCCCTCAGGCGGTACTGCATCAAAAAGCCACATCAGTGTGTAAAGGATATCACCACGTGGGCTCAGGTACACTTCAGGAAACCACTCTCAGTAACTACAGTTTGTCGCTACATTTGATGCAGGCGGTACTGCATCAAAAAGCCACATCAGTGTGTAAAGGATATCACCACATGGGCTCAGGTACACTTCAGGAAACCACTCTCAGTAACTACAGTTTGTCGCTACATGTGACAATCATTGGTACTTTAACTTTACTTTAACCTTCGATCCCTCAGGCGGTACTGCATCAAAAAGCCACATCAGTGTGTAAAGGATATCACCACGTGGGCTCAGGTACACTTCAGGAAACCACTCTCAGTAACTACAGTTTGTCGCTACATTTGTAAGTGCAACAAGGGGATGGGTCAAATGCAGAGGACACATTTCACCACACCTAGTGTGTGTGTGACAATCACTGGTACTTTAACTTTACTTTAACCTTCGATCCCTCAGGCGGTACTGCATCAAAAAGCCACATCAGTGTGTAAAGGACATCACCACGTGGGCTCAGGTACACTTCAGGAAACCACTCTCAGTAACTACAGTTTGTCGCTACATTTGTAAGTGCAAGTTAAAACTCTACTGTGCATGGACGCCCCTGCTTATTTCAACAGCGTGGCTTCGTAGTAAAAGAGTGCGGGTACTATCTGTAGTCCAGACCTGTCTCCCATTGAAAATGCGTGGCGCATCATGAAGCGTAAAATACCACAACGGAGACCCCCGGACTGTTGAACAACTTAAGCTGTACATCAAGCAAGAATGGGAAAGAATTCCACCTGAGAAGCTTCAAAAATTGGTCTCCTCAGTTCCCAAACGTTTACTGAGTGTTGTTAAAAGGAAAGGTCATGTAACACAGTGGTGACATTCCTCCGTGCCAACTTTTTTGCAATGTGTTGCTGCCATTAAATTCTAAGTTAATGATTATTTGCAATAAAAAAATCAGTTTCTTAGTTCGAAGGATTTGCAAATCATCGTATTCTGTTTTTATTTACGACTTACACAACGTGCCAACTTGACTGGTTTGGGATTCTGTACACGTTTCTACCGTTTACGGTAAAAAGCATGGGTTTGATTACCGACCAGCATTGTGTCAGGAAGGGCGCCCGACACAAAGCCGAAAATACTGAGGATTGAGGAAAAGTTTTTTCATAGTGTTGTGGTTTACGTGCACAAATTGGGGGCCTCGTTTTATACTCGTCTTCATTTGTTTATTCTCCCGTCATCCATTCAAAAACAAAGCCAGAGGACCCGAGGCGAGGGATAAGTGGAGTTTATAAAAACACACGGGCCTTTTAAGAGCCTTTTACAAGACACTCCAATAGAGTGGGGGATAACTTCAAATTTTAACGAGTTTATCGAAATGGAAGTTGAGGTTATGGCGTGATAGGCGGCCCGGGCCAGTGTTTACCAGACGAGGATAAACACACACTCGTGTCTGACGCTGAAGCTACATCATAACATGGTGCTTCTTTTTAAAAGCATTTCGCAAATACAGCAGATTTTCTCAATGAAAAACGTGTTATTTAGACAGCTGGTGAACAAGTGAGGAAGCATTAGCCATTGACTCTCCAAACTCTCCATGATTAGTCCGGATGGAGGCAGGGGAGGTCCGACTTTCTTCTTCCCCCCATTGTCAGCTTATGTCATTACTATTGTTGTGTTGATCACTTCAAGAGCGTCCATATGATGGGACTTTAATGGTTTGCTTGGGTGAGACTGACCAAGACAGTGTTTAATTCCGTTTCATGCAGGACGTAGTTGATCGTTTGTCTGTAGTCAGCTGGGATCGCGTCCTGCCTCTACTGTGGTACTGAACAGAACGTATAGGCAGTATGGGAGAAGGTGTGTCACGTGACAAGGCAGCATTGTTAACCACTGAGATGCATTTTCTAGATTTTGACATACGTGAGTTGTGTGGTCCTCCGTTGTCCTCTGTGTTTTTAAAATTTTGATTTCTATTTACTGTTTTAATTGGTTTTACCCTTTAAAATTGTTTTTAATCATATTTATTTTATAATTGTTTTTAATTGTGTTTAATATTGTTGTGCAGCACTTTGGAAACATTTTGTTGTTTAAATGTGCTGTATAAATAAAGTGGATTGGATTGGATTGGATTACAATCAGAGGTCAATCAATCAATCAATCAATCTTTATTTATATAGCCCTAAATCACAAGTGTCTCAAAGGGCTGCACAAGCCACAACGACATCCTCGGTACAAAGCCCACATACGGGCAAGGAAAAACTCACCCCAGTGGGATGTCGATGTGAATGACTATGAGAAACCTTGGAGAGGACCGCATATGTGGGTAACCCCCCCCCTCTAGGGGAGACCGAAAGCAATGGATGTCGAGTGGGTCTGACATAATATTGTGAGAGTCCAGTCCATAGTGGATCCAACATAATAGTAAGAGTCCAGTCCATAGTGGGGCCAGCAGGACACCATCCCGAGCGGAGACGGGTCAGCAGCGCAGAGATGTTCCCAGCCGATGCACAGGCGAGCGGTCCACCCCGGGTCCCGACTCTGGACAGCCAGCACTTCATCCATGGCCACCGGACCTGTGCCCCCCCCCCCCCCCCCCCTCAAGGAAAAGGGGAGCAGAGGAGAAAAGAAAAGAAACGGCAGATCAACTGGTCTAACAGGGGGGCTATTTAAAGGCTAGAGTATACAAATGAGTTTTAAGATGGGACTTAAATGCTTCTACTGAGGTAGCATCTCTAATTGTTACCGGGAGGGCATTCCATAGTACTGGAGCCCGAATAGAAAACGTTCTATAGCCCGCAGACTTTTTTTGGGCTCTGGGAATCACTAATAAGCCGGAGTTCTTTGAACGCAGATTTCTTGCCGGGACATATGGTACAATGCAATCGACAAGATAGGACGGAGCTAGACCGTGTAGTATTTTATACGTAAGTAGTAAAACCTTAAAGTCACATCTTAAGTGCACAGGAAGCCAGTGCAGGTGAGCCAGTATAGGCCTAATATGATCAAACTTTCTTGTTCTTGTCAAAAGTCTAGCAGCCGCATTTTGTACCAACTGTAATCTTTTAATGCTAGACATAGGGAGACCCGAAAATAATACGTTACAGTAGTCGAGACGAGACGTAACGAACGCATGAATAATGATCTCAGCGTCGCTAGTGGATAAAATAGAACGAATTTTAGCGATAGGTGGGTGGATTACCCCAAAATTAAGAATATATAATTTATTTATTTATTTATTTTTTTAGGTTACTTTGTGTAACATGTGTTTAATTGTATTTCAAGGTGGACCTACTTATTTAGACATTTAGGTCAAGCTCTCAGCCAGAGGGGGGAGGAGCTCTTCCCACTCTGCTTCAGGCTGTGTGATAAAAACATAAAATAGGTAGAATAAAGTATTATTTTAGTATAATATTGGCATGTGCGTAATTACACTGAAATGCAACATGCTGCCTAAAGGAGCATTTTTTAAGCAGAGTCTGACTCCATCGGCGAGTGTGCAGGTGTACCTAATGTTGTGACCGGGTGAATCTATATAGTGTTATTGAAGTGGAAACAAAATATCGCTGACCACTTCAAGATATACGTATATTTAAACAGTTTACATTTTCATTATGATACTGTCAGAACAATTGCATGTAAGTTATCACAAAACTTTCTGGTTCCATGAGTTACCAAGCTAAAAGCTTGTAAAACTCCACTGTGTACGATGGGAAGCGCCAGGAAGGTGTCGGTTTCTTTGATCTATTGTAATCCGCAGGAAGATCTTGTCTTGACCCGAGATCTACAAAGCGGAGAGGAAGCAGGACCTGACGCAAGCTCCAGGCATCTTTTCTTTTAACTGTTTTGTGACCGAGGGCAACGGCTGTTTACGACCCCCCATCCCTTTAGAAACAGCTGTTGCCATATAATCAGGGAAAGTCCAAATAAAAGTGGAGGTGTGCAACCTTTCGTCAGAGCGTGGTGGAAGACTGTACAAAGAGTGCAGGCCAGACGTTTCTCCTCAATGAGCTACATTTAATTATGTCTCTGTTTAATTCCTTGCTTCTGTGTCATCAGTGTTTGAACCTGACAGATACTTTTGGAGAAGTTGGGGCGTGGTTTCATTTGCAATCTGAGAACGCCTCCTGAAACGAACATCTTGCACGAATAGAAAATGCTCTAAAGCCCCCAGACTTTTTTGGGGCTCTGGGAGTCACTAATAAGTCAGAGTTGTTAGAACGCAGATCTCTTGCCGGGACATATGGTAGTCACAGTAATCGAGACGAGACGTAACGAACGCATGAGTTATGATCTCAGCGTCCAAATGGGACAAATTTTAGCGATATTACGAAGATGAAAGAAGGCTGTTTTAGTAACACTCCTAATATGTAACTCAAATGAGAGAGTTGGGTCGAAGATAATACAGAGATTCTTTACCGAGTCGCTTTTGTCAAATGTGGTATTATTAATCAGCATTTCTGTTTTCTGTCAAGACAAGGATTTTTACGCAGCTTGCTGCCAGATTTGTTCTCCCGTGATGCAAACGGACTAATCCGGACATGGCTTGAAGGTAAAAACATGATTTAATCTTGACTATAACTCAACGAAGTACAAAACAAAAAGCGCTCACAAGGCGAAGACACGAACTTGGCGTCAGTCCATCTTAGATGAGCTCAGACCCAGCGAAGCCAACGGCGTTTCTGGGTGTTGTTGATAAACGGTTTTCGCCTTGCATTGGAGAGTTTTAATTTGCACTTACAGATGTAGTTACTGACAGTGGGTTTCTGAAGTGTTCCTGAGCCCATGTGGTGATATCCTTTACACACTGATGTCGCTTGTTGATGCAGTACAGCCTGAGGGATCGAAGGTCACGGGTTTAGCTGCTTACGTGCAGTGATTTCTCCAGATTCTCTGAACCTTTTGATGATATTACGGACCGTAGATGGTGAAATCCCTAAATTCCTTGCAATAGCTGGTTGAGAAAGGTTTTTCTTAAACTGTTCAACAACTTGCTCACGCATTTGTTGACAAAGTGGTGACCCTCGCCCCATCCTTGTTTGTGAATGACTGAGCATTTCATGGAATCTACTTTTATACCCAATCATGGCACCCACCTGTTCCCAATTTGCCTGTTCACCTGTGGGATGTTCCAAATAAGTGTTTGATGAGCATTCCTCAACTTTATCAGTATTTATTGCCACCTTTCCCAACTTCTTTGTCACGTGTTGCTGGCATCAAATTCTAATGTTAATGATTATTTGCAGAAAAAAAAAAAAAATGTTTATCAGTTTGAACATCAAATATGTTGTCTTTGTAGCATATTCAACTGAATATGGGTTGAAAATTATTTGCAAATCGTTGTATTCCGTTTATATTTACATCTAACACAATTTCCCAACTCATATGGAAACGGGGTTTTGTACATTGTTTCTTTCACCAAGTCGAGTTCTAGAAGCAGTTTGAAGGGAGTAACAAGTTACTATGTTGATACATAATCCATCCATCCATCTTCTTCCGCTTATCCGAGGTCGGGTCGCGGGGGCAGCAGCCTAAGCAGGGAAGCCCAGACTTCCCTCTCCCCAGCCACTTCGTCCAGCTCCTCCCGGGGGATCCAGAGGCGTTCCCAGGCCAGCCGGGAGACATAGTCTTCCCAACGTGTCCTGGGTCTTCCTCGTGGCCTCCTACCGGTCGGACATGCCCTAAACACCTCCTTAGGGAGGCGCTCAGGTGGCATCCTGACCAGATGCCCGAACCACCTCATCTGGCTCCTCTCAATGTGGAGGAGCAGCGGCTTTACTTTGAGCTCCCCCCGGATGACAGAGCTTCTCACCCGATCTCTAAGGGAGAGCCCCGCCACCCGGCGGAGGAAACTCATTTCGGCCGCTTGTACCCGTGATCTTGTCCTTTCGGTCATAACCCAAAGCTCATGACCATAGGTGAGGATGGGAACGTAGATCGACCGGTAAATTGAGAGCTTTGCCTTCCGGCTCAGCTCCTTCTTCACCACAACGGATCGATACAGCGTCCGCATTACTGAAGACGCCGCACCGATCCGCCTGTCGATCTCACGATCCACTCTTCCCTCACTCGTGAACAAGACTCCGAGGTACTTGAACTCCTCCACTTGGGGCAAGATCTCCTCCCCAACCCGGAGATGGCACTCCACCCTTTTCCGGGCGAGAACCATGGACTCGGACTTGGAGGTGCTGATTCTCATCCCAGTCGCTTCACACTCAGCTGCGAACCGATCCAGTGAGAGCTGAAGATCCTGGCCAGATGAAGCCATCAGGACCAAATCATCTGCAAAAAGCAGAGACCTAATCCTGCAGCCACCAAACCAGATCCCCTCAACGCCTTGACTGCGCCTAGAAATTCTGTCCATAAAAGTTATGAACAGAATCGGTGACAAAGGGCAGCCTTGGCGGAGTCCAACCCTCACCGGAAACGTGTCCGACTTACTGCCGGCAATGCGAACCAAGCTCTGACACTGATCATACAGGGAGCGGACCGCCACAATCAGACAGTCCGAAACCCCATACTCTCTGAGCACTCCCCACAGGACTTCCCGAGGGACACGGTCGAATGCCTTCTCCAAGTCCACAAAGCACATGTAGACTGGTTGGGCAAACTCCCATGCACCCTCAAGGACCCTGCCGAGAGTATAGAGCTGGTCCACAGTTCCACGACCAGGACGAAAACCACACTGTTCCTCCTGAATCCGAGGTTCGACTATCCGGCGTAGCCTCCTCTCCAGTACACCTGAATAGACCTTACCGGGAAGGCTGAGGAGTGTGATCCCACGATAGTTAGAACACACCCTCCGGTTCCCCTTTTTAAAGAGAGGAACCACCACCCCGGTCTGCCAATCCAGAGGTACTGCCCCCGATGTCCACGCGATGCTGCAGAGTCTTGTCAACCAAGACAGCCCTACAGCATCCAGAGCCTTAAGGAACTCCGGGCGGATCTCATCCACCCCCGGGGCCTTGCCACCGAGGAGCTTTTTAACTACCTCAGCAACCTCAGCCCCAGAAATAGGAGAGCCCACCACAGATTCCTCAGGCACTGCTTCCTCATAGGAAGACGTGTTGGTGGGATTGAGGAGGTTGATACATAAGAATTAGTAATTAATTAAAATATTTGTTTCCAGAAAAAAAAAAGTGTTAGTGTTAGTAAAATCTTGGGCGAGAGCACCAAGACTAAATCAAAAAGATATTCCTTTTTTCTATTAGTGGGGTTGATTATTCATTTGGAAACCATTGATTATTGTGCTGTCAGCATCCTCATTATTCCCTTTGGAGGAGCCCCGAGTGCTTCGTCAAGATGCACCAGGAGTCAATGACGCGCGCCTCTTAGCGGCCCTGACATTTTCATCCATCACGCACTTTTTGGATCTCTCAATCTGCCGACCCCGGCCTCTCCATCATCTCCGCTCGGCCCGGACCGCCAACTGTAGTAACACACTGGAGGGAGTTTTCCCATTAATGAAAAAATAACATATCAGACGATACAAATGGCTGCGGAGAGAAGTGAGAGCACTTCAGAAATGCTCAGATAATTAGACTGTCTGGCAAGCAGATTGATGGATGCCCTATAATTACCTTTGTGTTATTATTTCAGGGCCAGACACAAAAAAGAGGGGGGAAAAAAACTGCTCTCTTGGCCCGTTCATTAATCTCATTAATGTGTGGAATTAATATCATTTTATCAGACATTCCAGAGCTGCTGGTGGTGTGCGGCGTCGGAGCCATGATTCAGAGCTGTCAGCAGGAGGCGCCGCATCAATCTAAGTCAACGCACCTGCGCTGCCATTGTCCTATATGGATGCAACAAATATGAAGCTGGTTCCCTTTTGTTTCACCGTCACTTCTAAATGACTTCTTTTCAAAAACAGAAAATGCGTGTTGCAGATCTGCAGTAAAAATCCTCCATTGCTTTTTAAAGGGGAACATTATCACCAGACCTATGTAAGCGTCAATATATATACCTTGATGTTGCAGAAAAAAGACCATATGTTTTTTTAACCGATTTCCGAACTCTAAATGGGTGAATTTTGGCGAATTAAACGCCTTTCTATTATTCGCTCTCGGAGCAATCGGGAAGCAATCCGGCATTTTCTCAAACACATTACAAACACCGAGTCAAATCAGCTCTGTTATTTTCCGTTTTTTCGACTGTTTTCCGTACCTTGGAGACATCATGCCTCGTCGGTGTGTTGTCGGAGGGTGTAACAACACGAACAGGGACGGTAGAGATGCGCGGTTTGCGGACACAACCGCGGAGTCCGCGGATTATCCGCGGATCGGGCGGATGAAATTTAAAAAAATAAGATTTTATCCGCTCGCGGGTCGGGTCGGGCGGATTAATTAGATTTTTTTTATTTTTTTTATTTTTATTTTATTTTTTTTTTGCGGGTGGCAGTTAAACCAATTGGGAAATATATATACATAGTTAAATGTTGTTACCCACTTTTGGCCTGTTTTGCATATATATATATATATATATATATATATATATATATATATATATATATATATATATATATATATACTCTATATATATATATATATATATATATATATATATATATATATATATATATACTGTATATATATATTATATATATATATATATATATATATATATATATATATATATATATATATATATATATATATATATATATATATATATATATGAAATATAATGAACTTGTAATACCAAATAAAGACACAAAAATGTACAGAAAATATGTGTATATATTAGAGATGCGCGGTTTGCGGGCACAACCGCGGAGTCCGCGGATTATCCGCGGATCGGGCGGATGAAATTAAAAAAAATTAGATTTTATCCGCGGGTCGGGTCGGGTCGGGTGGTTAAAATAAAAAAAAATTCGATTTTAAATAGATTCAGGCGGGTGGCAGTTAAACCAATTGGGAAATATATATACATAGTTAAATGTTGTTACCCACATACGAAAAACGAGCAGGCACCTGCAGCATATGCCACAACAGAAGAAAAAAAAAAAAAGAGATGGACACTTTTACGGAGCGGAGGGACGCCTCGCCGGGGTCCGGGACCGAGGCTCCTTCCCCCGAGAGGGCCCCACCGGGAGCCGTAGCTGAGGCGATCCGCGAGAAGGGCCCGACGCACGTCCAGGGTCACTACCGCGCCCACCGCACCGACACCCCGCCTCGTCCGCTTTCGCCGCGGCCGGCGTCACGCGCAACAGGTAAGCAGCTTACCTGCCCGCCACCCCCGTGGCCGGGGGCTCGTAACATGGGTCACTCCGCGCGCTCCGCCCGCGCAGCTTACCTGCTTGCTCGCAAAATGATTATTAGCATTCAGACAGGTTAAAATGTTGCTAAAACCATCACTTTTCTATCAGTCACAGTGACTTTTCAAAAAAAAAATATTACAGCAAAAATCATATGGGTTGATTGACATGTTTATTCTGTAAGCTAACTTCAATAGTTTGAAATTATTTTGACAGTTAATGCCAGTTATCCTGTCAACCTTTCACAAGACTTCAATTTTTTAATTGAAAGTATAAATAGTATAAACACTTTTAACAGTATGTCGTGCTGTGAAATACAGCCGACAGGATGGCGCACCAAACACAAAGCAAGGCCATGCTGCAGGAGAACAAAGGACTTCTTTCATTTAAGGTTTGTGATAAACCATCAAACTCATTCGTTAAAAGGACTCTATAGTAATATAAAGCGAATTTTTCTGGACATTATCATGCAAGAAAAGTTTATTTTTGGGATCGCGATCACCGCGTAATGATTTTTAAAGGTTGCATTACATTATTAACTGTCCCATGTGATCAGCCAGTGCGATTGGAAGTCCATGCTCAATTATTGCCTCCGTAAATAAAACTTCGGCATTTATCACATCCAAAGAATCTGTTTGGGCGACGAAAAACGTTGAAAGTTTTCCACTTGTATCGCTAGCAACGGCATTAGACTTGTGTTTTTTTGTCCCAACGTGGTCTTTTACATCGCTAATTCCTCCGTGTCCGATCGAAAAATCTTGTCTGCACAAGGTGCAATTCGCGTAGTTTTCACCCTTTTTTTTTTTTTTTAATTAATATTAGATATATAACAACGGGCGGATGGCGGGCGGATGCAGTTCTGATCAAACGTTACATCGGGTGGATGGCGGATGGTTGACGACTTTCTGCCGCGGTTGCGGATGAAATAAATTGCCTATCCGCGCATCTCTAAGGGACGGATTCAAGTTGCACCAGTGGCCCAAAGATGCCAAAGTGGCAAGAAATTGGACGTTTGTTCCGCACACTTTACCGACGAAAGCTATACTATACGACAGAGATGGCAAGAATGTGTGGATATCCTGCGACACTCAAAGCAGATGCGTTTCCAACTGGACTGGACAGATCAGCTTTCAGGAAAAGAGAGCGGATGAGGGTATGTCTACAGAATATATTAATTGATGAAAACTGGGCTGTCTGCACTCTCAAAGTGCATGTTGTTGCCAAATGTATTTCATATGTTGTAAACCTAGTTCATAGGTTTACAGCATCAGTAAAGAATCTGGGTATTATCTTCGACCCAACTCTCTCGTTTGAATCACACATTAAGAGTGTTACCAAAACGGCCTTTTTTCATCTCCGTAATATCGCTAAAATCCGTTCTATTTTATCCACTAGCAACGCTGAGATCATTATTCATGCGTTCGTTACGTCTCGTCTCGACTACTGTAACGTATTATTTTCGGGTCTCCCTATGTCTAGCATTAAAAGATTACAGTTGGTACAAAATGCGGCTGCTAGACTTTTGACAAGAAGAAGAAAGTTTGATCATATTACGCCTATACTGGCTCACCTGCACTGGCTTCCTGTGCACTTAAGATGCGACTTTAAGGTTTTACTACGTACGTATAAAATATTACACGGTCTAGCTCCGTCCTATCTTGTCGATTGTATTGTACCATATGTCCCGGCAAGAAATCTGCGTTCAAAGAACTCCGGCTTATTAGTGATACCCAGAGCCCAAAAAAAGTCTGCGGGCTATAGAGCGTTTTCTATTCGGGCTCCAGTACTATGGAATGCCCTCCCGGTAACAATTAGAGATGCTACCTCAGTAGAAGCATTTAAGTCCCATCTTAAAACTCATTTGTATACTCTAGCCTTTAAATAGCCCCCCTGTTAGACCAGTTGATCTGCCGTTTCTTTTCTTTTCTCCTCTGCTCCCCTTTTCCTTGAGGGGGGGGGGGCACAGGTCCGGTGGCCATGGATGAAGTGCTGGCTGTCCAGAGTCGTGACCCGGGGTGGACCGCTCGCCTGTGCATCGGCTGGGAACATCTCTGCGCTGCTGACCCGTCTCCGCTCGGGATGGTGTCCTGCTGGCCCCACTATGGACTGGACTCTTACTATTATGTTGGATCCACTATGGACTGGACTCTCACAATATTATGTCAGACCCACTCGACATCCATTGCTTTCGGTCTCCCCTAGAGGGGGGGGGTTACCCACATATGCGGTCCTCTCCAAGGTTTCTCATAGTCATTCACATCGACGTCCCACTGGGGTGAGTTTTTCCTTGCCCGTATGTGGGCTTTGTACCGAGGATGTCGTTGTGGCTTGTGCAGCCCTTTGAGACACTTGTGATTTAGGGCTATATAAATAAAGATTGATTGATTGATTGATAGTTGTTAGTTTCCTTTAATGCCGAACAAACACATACCAATTGTTGGTTGGAAGGCGATCGCCGAATTCGTCCTCGCTTTCTCCCGTGTCGCTGGCTGTCGTGTCGTTTTCGTCGGTTTCGCTTGCATACGGTTCAAACCGATATGGCTCAATAGCTTCAGTTTCTTCTTCAATTTCGTTTTCGCTACCTGCCTCCACACTACAACCATCCATTTCAATACATGCCTAATCTGTTGAATCGCTTAAGCCGCTGAAATCAGAGTCTGAATCCGAGCTAATGTCGCTATACCTTGCTGTTCTATCCGCCATGTTTGTTTGTATTGGCATCACTATGTGACGTCACAGGAAAATGGACGGGTGTATATAACGATGGTTAAAATCAGGCACTTTGAAGCTTTTTTTTAGGGATATTGCGTGATGGGTAAAATTTTGAAAAAAACTTCGAAAAATAAAATAAGCCACTGGGAACTGATTTTTAATGGTTTTAACCCTTCTGAAATTGTGATAATGTTCCCCTTTAAGGCAGGGCACGGTTATTTGTCGAACACAAGTCGTACGCAAGGCTATTCAAAGTGCTTTACAGATGCATAGGTGCAATGATCATATTATAATATGATCTATTATCTACTATTATCCAAATGATCATTGGGTAATAGCATACACCAGTAAACAGTTGGACAAGACTTTAAATTATTATTATTATTTTTTTTTTTAAACATTTTTAGCAAGAAACGTCATACCAGTAGCGACATAATGCTGTTGTTTTTTTGTCTTGTGTAAAGATTCTGCAACATCTCGAGGATGCTTGATTTAAGAATTGCAAGTTAAATAATGCTCGTTTTCAGAATAAAACGCTGATTTCTATCTTAAAAGTCCTACAAATTTTCTAGATATAGAAATATTAATTAAGGATGTCTTATCACGTCCAATTAAGTTGCTGCACGGACAGATCATTTCTAGAGATGTCCGATAATATCGGACTGCCGATATTATTGGCCGATAAATGCTTTAAAATGTAATATCGGAAATTATCGGTATCGGTTTCAAAAAGCAAAATGTATGACTTTTTAAAACGCCGCTGTGTACACGGACGTAGGGAGAAGTACAGAGCGCCAATAAACCTTAAAGGCACTGCCTTTGCGTGCCGGCCCAGTCACATTGCATCTACGGCTTTTCACAATGCAAGGCATACTTTGTTCAACAGCCATACAGGTCACACTGAGGGTGGCCGTACAAACAACTATAACACTGTTACAAATATGCGCCACACTGTGAACTTACATCAAACAAGAATGACAAACACATTTCGGGAGAACATCCGCACCGTAACACAACATAAACACAACAGAACAAATACCCAGAACCCACCCCACCCCCCTCCCAACTCCGCCCACCTCAACCTCCTCATGCTCTCTCAGGGAGAGCATGTCCTAAATTCCAAGCTGCTGTTTTGAGGCATGTTAAAAAAAAATAATGCACTTTGTGGCTTTTGCCATGTTGGCATTTTTTTTTCATAACTTGAGTTGATTTATTTTGAAAAACCTTGTTACATTGTTTAATGCATCCAGTGGGGCATCACAACAAAATTAGGCATATTAATGTGTTAATTCCACGACTGTATATATCGGTATCGGTCGATATTGGTATCGGTAATTAAGAGTTGGACAATATCGGAATATCGGATATCGGCAAAAAAGCAATTATCGGACATCTCTAATATTTTCACTAGTTTTTATTATTTTTCCTAAAATCTAGTTGTTTTTTTTTATCTCAAATTTTGTCAGCTCTTTGGTGCAGCATTACTCTCAGTATTAATCAATCAATCAATCAATCAATCAATCAATCAATCTTTACTTATATAGCCCTAAATCACCAGTGTCTCAAAGGGCTGCACAAGCCACAACGACATCCTCGGCTCAGATCCCACATCAGGGCAAGAAAAAACTCAACTCAATGGGATGACAATGAGAAACTTTAGAGGGGACCGCAGATGTGGGGACGCCCCCCCAACCCCGCCCACCTCAACCTCCTCATGCTCTCTCAGGGAGAGCATGTCCTAAATTCCAAGCTGCTGTTTTGAGGCATGTTAAAAAAAATAATAATGCACTTTGTGACTTCAATAATAAATATGGCTTTGCCATGTTGGCATTTTTTCCCCATAACTTGAGTTGATTTATTTTGGAAAACCTTGTTACATTGTTTAATGCATCCAGCGGGGCATCACAACAAAATTAGGCATAATAATGTGTTAATTCCACGACTGTATATATCGGTATCGGTTGATATCGGTATCGGTAATTAAGAGTTGGACAATATCGGAATATCGGATATCGGCAAAAAAGCCAGTATCGGACATCTCTAATATTTTCACTAGTTTTTATTATTTTTCCTAAAATCTAGTTGTTGTTTTTTTTTTATCTCAAATTTTATCAGCTCTTTGGCACGGCGTTACTCTCAGTATCAATCAATCAATCAATCAATCAATCAATCAATCAATCAACGTTTACTTATATAGCCCTAAATCACGAGTGTCTCAAAGGGCTGCACAAGCCACAACGACATCCTCGGCTCAGATCCCACATCAGGGCAAGAAAAAACTCAACCCAATGGGATGACAATGAGAAACTTTAGAGGGGACCGCAGATGTGGGGACGCCCCCCCCCCCTAACCCCGCCCACCTCAACCTCCTCATGCTCTCTCAGGGAGAGCATGTCCCAAATTCCAAGCTGCTGTATTGAGGCATGTTAAAAAAAAATAATGCACTTTGTGACTTCAATAATAAATATGGCTTTGCCATGTTGGCATTTTTTTCCATAACTTGAGTTGATTTATTTTGAAAAACCTTGTTACATTGTTTAATGCATCCAGCGGGGCATCACAACAAAATTAGGCATAACAATGTGTTAATTCCACGACTGTATATATCGGTATCGGTTGATATCGGTATCAGTAATTAAGAGTTGGACAATATCGGAATATCGTATATCGGCAAAAAAGCCAGTATCGGACATCTCTAATATTTTCACTAGTTTTTATTATTTTTCCTAAAATCTAGTTGTTGTTTTTTTTTTATCTCAAATTTGGTCAGCTCTTTGGTGCAGCATTACTCTCAGTATCAATCAATCAATCAATCAATCAATCAATCAATCAATCAATCAATGTTTACTTATATAGCCCTAAATCACCAGTGTCTCAAAGGGCTGCACAAGCCACAACGACATCCTCGGCTCAGATCCCACATCAGGGCAAGAAAAAACTCAACCCAATGGGATGACAATGAGAAACTTTAGAGGGGACCGCAGATGTGGGCACGCCCCCCCAAACCCCGCCCACCTCAACCTCCTCATGCTCTCTCAGGGAGAGCATGTCCCAAATTCCAAGCTGCTGTTTTGAGGCATGTTAAAAAAAATAATGCACTTTGTGACTTCAATAACAAATATGGCTTTGCCATGTTGGCATTTTTTCCATAACTTGAGTTGATTTATTTTGGAAAACCTTGTTACATTGTTTAATGCATCCAGCGGGGCATCACAACAAAATTAGGCATAATAATGTGTTAATTCCATGACTGTATATATCGGTATCGGTTGATATCGGTATCGGTAATTAAGAGTTGGACAATATCGGAATATCGGATATCGGCAAAAAAGCCAGTATCGGACATCTCTAATAATTTCACTAGTTTTTATTATTTTTCCTAAAATCTAGTTGTTGTTTTTTTTTTATCTCAAATTTTATCAGCTCTTTGGCACAGCGTTACTCTCAGTATCAATCAATCAATCAATCAATCAATCAATCAATCAATCAACGTTTACTTATATAGCCCTAAATCACGAGTGTCTCAAAGGGCTGCACAAGCCACAACGACATCCTCGGCTCAGATCCCACATCAGGGCAAGAAAAAACTCAACCCAATGGGATGACAATGAGAAACTTTAGAGGGGACCGCAGATGTGGGGACGCCCCCCAACCCCGCCCACCTCAACCTCCTCATGCTCTCTCAGGGAGAGCATGTCCAAAAATTCCAAGGTGCTGTTTTGAGGCATGTTAAAAAAAAAAAAATGCACTTTGTGACTTCAATAATAAATATGGCAGTGCCATGTTGGCATTTTTTTTCCATAACTTGAGTTGATTTATTTTGAAAAACCTTGTTACATTGTTTAATGCATCCAGCGGGGCATCACAACAAAATTAGGCATAATAATGTGTTAATTCCACGACTGTATATATCGGTATCGGTTGATATCGGTATCGGTAATTAAGAGTTGGACAATATCGGAATATCGGATATCGGCAAAAAAGCCATTATCGGACATCTCTAATAATTTCACTAGTTTTTATTATTTTTCCTAAAATCTAGTTGTTTTTTTTTATCTCAAATTTTGTCAGCTCTTTGGTGCAGCGTTACTCTCAGTATCAATCAATCAATGTTTACTTATATAGCCTTAAAGCACCAGTGTCTCAAAGGGCTGCACAAGCCACAATGACATCCTCGGCTCAGATCCCACATCAGGGCAAGGAAAAAACTCAAACCAATGGGATGACAATGAGAAACCTTGGAGGGGACCGCATATGGACGTCGAGCATAATATTGTGAGAGTCCAGTCCATAGTGGATCTAACACAGGGGTGCTCATTACGTCGATCGTGAGCTACCGGTCGATCTCGGAGGGTGTGTCAGTCGATCACCAGCCAGGCATTAAAAAAATAGTCCTAAAAATGAGCGATCATAAATCTTCACTATGACGTCACTTTCGTCACTTGATTGACATTCACGGCACTCGAGGGTCTTCTGAGAAGACGCTGGCTGCTGCCAGCTCATTAAAATTACCGACTGGAAGGCGAGAAACACTTTATTTCAACAGACTCTGGCGCCGTACCTGTCGTCAAAACTCCAAAGACCGACTGCACAGTTGCACAGTTGCGCTAACAAAATAGGAGTCTCAGAAAGCTGGCGTGCACAAGCTAGCAAGCTACGGAGTTTGCCGACAATGTGTTTCTTGTAAAGTGTATACAAAGGAGTACAGAAGCTGGACAAATAAGATGCCAAAAACCAACCACTTTCATGTGGTATTGGACGGAAAGGAGGACTTTTTTTCTCCTCCATTCGAAAATGCGGACCTTATCAGCACCACTGTCTGATTCCTATCAATGCAAGTCATCAGAATCAGGTAATACACCAACTTATATTCTTGTCTTCATGAAAGAAAGGAATCTATATGTGTTAAACCATGCTTGTATTATCTTTAAACACCTTTAACTTATTAACAATATTAACTATATGTGTTAAACATGCTTGTATTATCTTTAAACACCTTTAAGTTGTTAACAATATTAACTATATGTGTTAAACATGCTTGTATTATCTTTAAACACCTTTAACTTATTAACAATATTAACTATATGTGTTAAACATGCTTGTATTATCTTTAAACACCTTTAAGTTGTTAACAATATTAACTATATGTGTTAAACATGCTTGTATTATCTTTAAACACCTTTAAGTTGTTAACAATATTAACTATATGTGTTAAACATGCTTGTATTATCTTTAAACACCTTTAACTTATTCACAATATTAACTATATGTATTAAACATGCTTGTATTATCTTTAAACACCTTTAACTTATTAACAATATTAACTATATGTGTTAAACATGCTTGTATTATCTTTAAACACCTTTAACTTATTAACAATATTAACTATATGTGTTAAACATACTTGTATTATCTTTAAACACCTTTAAGTTGTTAACAATATTAACTATATGTGTTAAACATGCTTGTATTATCTTTAAACACCTTTAACTTGTTAACAATATTAACTATATGTATTAAACATGCTTGTATTATCATTAAACACCTTTAATTTTTTAACAATATTAACTATATGTGTTAAACATGCTTGTATTATCTTTAAACACCTTTAACTTATTAACAATATTAACAATATGTGTTAAACATGCTTGTATTATCTTTAAACACCTTTAACTTATTAACAATATTAACTATATGTGTTAAACATGCTTGTATTATCATTAAACACCTTTAATTTTTTAACAATATTAACTATATGTGTTAAACATGCTTGCATTATCATTAAACACCTTTAACTTGTTAACAAAAACATATATTTCATAAATAAGTAAATGTAAATGATATATATGAATGAGGTAGATCCCCACGACTTGATCAATTGAAAAGTAGCTCGCCTGCAGAAAAAGTGTGAGCACCCCTGATCTAACATATGTAGACTCAATATGGAAGCACTAAAAACTGCAACATGGCTGAGGGAAAGTAGACACAGTTGAAGAGGGGGGCGGGGGGGCTTTGACACGTAAATAAGACCGGCCACAAAACGGAGCATCGTGAAGAATTAATCACAAAGCGGCTTGAAGATGGTTTGTAAAACATAACCAATGCCACATTTTGACCAAAGCACCACCAGTACATGTTATGTAGACCACAAGGCAGTGTTTGAAAAAAGGGGAGAAAAAAAAAATAAATCATAATATGACCCCTTTAACTAAAATGTGATGTGTAATTGTAATAAACTTGAATTAAAGCCACACAATCCCTCCTTTGTGTGTCCGTGGTGGAACAGCACCGAGGGACACGGGTCAGAAAGCACATCATATCCGATCGTCCTGCAGGTGGTTCAGCTTGCCGATGAGAGGAAATGGGATCTTTACACCCAATTTGAGGTGAAGTGACTCCAAGTTTACATGTAGGCTATCCCGTGATCCCCACCTCCCACCCTCAGAGTAATGACTTCCAGACTGCAGGTGGTCCTGCTCTTGTGTGGCAGTGATAGGGTCTCCTTAAACGGTCTTGATCTGACAGTCTGTGTTAGGATTATGCTTGGACACAGCGTTCCCGGATCTTTTTTCCTTAAATGTCTTGACCTCCCGTCTCCTCTTTATGCTATTTATTTGGAGGTTTACATGCAGCCTGTGCGAGGTGAGCGGAAAATCATGGCAGTAAAACAAAAAACTTGTTTTTTCTTTTTTAAGTGCAAATTTTCTTTGTTTTGTTTAATTGCTTTGTTACCTCAGGGTTCTCTCGGAGTCAAAGCTCCCTCTGGATCCTCTTTGTATAAATTATGGAGGCAACATGGCAAGCAGCTGCACATGTTGCTTCAGGAATTTAAAAGCAGCCGATGCTGTGGCTACCACAGATAGTTGCACAGTAATGAATGTTTGTTATTATTTTGTGGAGTTAAAAAATTGCAGACACATTCCTCAGCAACTCGCGGCTCTCGAGCCACAAGCGGCTCTTTAGCGCCGCCCTAGTGGCTCCCTGGAGCCTTTTTTTTTTTTTTTAAATACGAAAATGGAAAAAGATGAGGAAAAAAACATATTTTTTGTGTTAATATAATTTCTGTAGGAGGACAAAAATGACACAAACCCTACTAATTGTTAGAAATCCCACTTATGTCCTACTAATTTTGCGAGTACTTGAACGCACCGTAGTTTGTTTGCAGGTACAACTTTCCTTGATGCTGCCACAGAAAGATGTGTTTCATGCCACTCCTTCTTTGTCCCTATTTGTCCACCAAACTTTTTAAGCTGTGCGTGAATGCACAAAGGTGAGCTTTGTTGATGTTATCGACTTGTGCGGAGTGCTAATCAGACATATTTGGTCACTGCATGACTGCAAGCTAATCGATGCTAACATGCTATTTATGTTAGCTGTATGTACATAATGCATCATTATGCCTCGTTTGTAGGTATATTTGAGCTTATTCTCCCCTGGGGGGGGGGGGTGGGGGGGGTTACCCACAGGTTTCTCATAGTCATTCACATCGACGTCCCACTGGGGTGAGTTTTTCCTTGCCCTTATGTGGGCTCTGTACTGAGGATGTCGTTGTGGCTTGTGCAGCCCTTTGAGACACTTGTGATTTAGGGCTATATAAATAAACATTGATTGATTGATTATTTTATTTCCGTTTCCTTCAAATTGGACACACACATCTTTACCTTTGGCCATTCTAAGCCAGTAAATTCCAGGCGTTACCATACCTTCTGAAAAGCCTCCGTTTTAGTAATGTTTTCCAATGTCGTAAAAATGTGTAGAATAAATGATACATTTCAACATTTCTGTCAACGAAGATTACCGTCAGCCTGCGGCACATAGCCATTTTGATAGTAGGCTAATATAGCTAATATAAACACTTACATCATGTGTTGCCTTCATTATAAAACTTATATAAGGCTTTACATTTTTTTGCGGTTCCAGACAGATTTTTATTTTTTTTATTTTTGGTCCATTATGGCTCTTTCAACATTTTAGGTTGCCGACCCCTGCCTTAAGACAATTACACTCCATAACTTTAGAGGGAGCTCTTTTGCAAAAAAACCTTAAAGGGGAACTTTGCCGATCATTTATAATTATTATGAGAGACAAGAAGACAAAAGTTTTTTGTTTTTCTTATGTTCTAACATGGACAAATCGCCTCGTTCTTGGTAGCTAGCAATGCAACTAATGGGGGTAAACAATTCTACCTCTAAATCACTTTATGCATTCAAAAACCGTCAACAATACATAATTTACGTTCTGTAACCTGTACAATAACCAAACTGTAGCAACATTGTTATTGTAAGAACAAACACTGAGGAACTATCTTTCTAGCGTAGTAACACATTAGCATGCTTCGGTATTAGCTGTAAAAGCTAACTTCGGCAAGGTATAAGCTCGCAACTACATCAACACGAAACAAGTTTGAGTTTGTAATGCACAACACTGCGATACGACACCAATCTCTATTGACTGATAAACATGAACAATCATATTACAGTATATGTAAAGTAATAGCCCACATTTCATGTTTTGTTTGTACACAGCTTGCCAAACAGCATAGGCTGTCTGTCATCATGATTAATTTAAAGTGGCTCACTCGATGGACAGTTGTTTTTTTGGTCCAGCTGGCTGGGGACGTTTTTTTCGTTTATTTCGGGTAAGCACGCCATTTATGTCGAAATAGCTTGTCTCCAAATTCCACATTTTCAGCTTTAATTCGTTTTCACCTCACTCCATCAGCTCCTACGTTTCACCCTCTGCTTGGTGCTTGCATCTAAAACAGTGGTTCTTAACCTGGGTTCGATTGAACCCTAGGGCATACTTGCCAACCCTCCCGGATTTTCCGGGAGACTCCCGAAATTCAGCGCCTCTCTCGAAAACCTCCCGGGACAAATTTTCTCCCGAAAATCTCCCGAAATTCAGGCGGAGCTGTAAGCCACGCCCCCTCCAGCTCCATGCGGACCTGAGTGACGTCAGGTGCGCAACACCACGTAAATCGTTGGCCAACCAAAAAGTAACCCCAGTACGCTATAACCAACATTCACCAGGAGATGGCAACAGACAAACATAGATAACTCTATTACATTATCCCCCTTTTAGAAATGTATAGAAGTTACTCAAAATAAATAAACAACCCAACCAAAAAATGCAGCAGCTCAATTAAAAAACTGTACTTAAGCCACATTCTTTTTTTTTTTTTTTTAGTACTGAACTCTTAACCCTCATTTGTAAAAAAATAACATGCTTATTATACAAACAGTATTTGTACACCTTTAACACAGATTTGTATACTGTCTTCAGAGATTTAGTTTTTTTGGTGGTACTCGAAACCTTTCTGGGTACCTGCGAAAGGGTGTTCAGAAATAGTGACAGAGAATAGAACAAGGATGGACAATTCAACCCTTAACTCAACAATGAGTAGATGAGTGTTATGTGTGTGTATATGTGTAAATAAATGAACACTGAAATTCAAGTATTTCTTTTATTTATATATATATATATATATATTGTATATATATATATATATATATATGTATGAAATACTTGACTTGGTGAATTCTAGCTGTAAATATACTCCTCCCCTCTTAGCCCCGCCCCCAACCACGCCCCCGCCCCACCCCGACCACGCCCCCTACCCCCCACCCCCCACCTCCCGAAATCGGAGGTCTCAAGGTTGGCAAGTATACCCTAGGGGTTCGGTGAGTCGGCCTCAGGGGTTTGGCGGAGGTCAAGACACACCCGACTCATCGTGTAAATACAAACTTCTCCCTATCGGCGTATTGTGGATACGGCAACAGCAGAAGTCACACTGATTTGCAGGTGTGTAATTTGTTGTGAGTTCATGCACTGTGTTGGTTTTGTTCTTTGAACAAGGGCAAAAAATAAATAAAACTAAAGAAGGGTTCGGTGACCGTGCATATGAAACTGGTGGGGTTCGGTACCTCCAACAAGGTTTAGAACCACTGTTCTAAAAACAGTAGTTCATCCTCCATATATTCAGCTTCAAAAAGATAAGGTGGTGAATCCTCATTTGTCCAAAAATAGTCGTTTTCGTTACTTGTTACCAAGTTTGCCATGATTACAACACACACAAGCAATTTGTATCCGGATGTAGGAACACAGGGAAATCAATGAGCTTGTGTAGCGGTCTTCGTTGTGTTTAATTGATTTCAGATGTCGTTTTTGATTGTAGAAGCAGCTTATTCCGATGGTCGGAGACATACTTTGGCTTCTCACAGTAATAAAACACCTCCAACATCTATCGGAAAACAAACAAAACAGGCACCCACCAATCGGATCGTTCTAGGCGCAAACTTCAAAAGCCAGAATCTGTGATGGTATGGGGGTGTATTAGTGCCCAAGGCATGGGTAACTTACACATCTGTGAAGGCACCATTAATGCTGAAAGGTACATACAGGTTTTGGAGCAACATTTGTTGCCATCCAAGCAATGTTATCATGGACGCCCCTGCTTATTTCAGCAAGACAATGCCAAGCCACGTGTTACAACAGCGTGGCTTCATAGTAAAAGAGTGCAGGTACTAGACTGGCCTGCCTGTAGTCCTGACATGTCTCCCATTGAAAATGTGTGGCACAATATGAAGCCTAAAATACCACAACGGAGACCCCCGGACTGTTGAACAACTTAAGCTGTACATCAAGCAAGAATGGAACATTATTTCATCTGAAAAGCTTCAAAAAGTGGTCTCCTCAGTACTCAAACATTTACTGAGTGTTGTTAAAAGGAAAGGCCATGTAACACAGTGGTAAAAATGGCCCTGTGCCAACTTTTTTTGCAATGTGTTGCTGCCATAAAATTCCAAGTTAATGATTATTTGCAAAAACAAAAATAACTTTCTCAGTTCGAACATTAAATATATTGTCTTTGGAGTCTATTCAATTGAATATAAGTTGAAAAGGATTTGCAAATCATTGTATTCTGTTTCTATTTACGAATTACACAACGTGCCAACTTCACTGGTTTTGGGTTTTTGTAGTTTGTACGGTGCTAGATATGAGGACTACTCTGCAGTTTCAGTTTGATTTGGGCTGTATTGCTTTTCACTCACAAGCCTCATCATTATATGAGGAGACAAAGCTAGAAATAAGAAAACTACAGTAGCGTAAGTGAAGAACTATGGTGTTTCCTCGATGTGAAGACCCGGTGGGTCCGAAAAAGAAAGAGATGATATCGTATTATCTACCGTATTTTTCGGACTATAAGTCGCAGTTTTTTTCATAGTTTGGCCGGGCTCCAGTGCGACTTATATATGTTTTTTTCCTTCTTTATTATGCATTTTCGGCAGGTGCGACTTATACTCCGGTGCGACTTATACTCCGAAAAATACGGTACTCACAAATGCTACTTGGTGGTTGTTTGAGCACACTGCAACTTAACCTGGATAACCAACCCACATTTCCTAATGCTTCCGTCACACACAGGGTTCTTACAGGAATGGGGCAAAAACTCATCCAAACCTAGTGTTCTATTATTAGCTCCATCCTGCTCTGCAGTATAATAGTCCAGAGTCTCCAGTTTGTGTGCCTATTTTGCTGCCCTCAGTCTCCTCTTGGATAAAATGTGTCTCCTCACTAAAGACCTTTGCTGGTGTTTGTTGGTGTGTCCTATTTTGACCGACGCGTCCAATGTGGCGTGGTTTTTATGCTTTCCTGTAGCACAGATCTGAGGGACAGAGGACAGTTGTCCCGATACCAATATTTTGGTACCGGTATCATTGCATTATTGGCTTTCTTTTAACAAAAAATCTTACGGTACATTATGCATATGTTTCTTATTGCAACTTGTGTCATTTTCCATTCTATTATTTTGTCAAAATTATTAAGGACAAGTGGTAGAAAATGAATTATTAATCTACTTGTTCATTTACTGTTAATATCTGCTTAGTTTCTCTTTTAACATGTTCTATCTACACTTCTGTTAAAATGTCATAATCTGTTATTCTTCTATTGTTTGGATGCTTTACATTAGTTTTGGATGAGACCACAAATTTGGGTATCAATCCGATACCAATGTCAAATATACAGGTAAAAGCCAGTAAATTAGAATATTTTGAAAAACTTGATTTATTTCAGTAATTGCATTCAAAAGGTGTAACTTGTACATTATATTTATTCATTGCACACAGACTGATGCATTCAAATGTTTATTTCATTTAATTTTGATGATTTGAAGTGGCAACAAATGAAAATCCAAAATTCCGTGTGTCACAAAATTAGAATATTACTTAAGGCTAATACAAAAAAGGGATTTTTAGAAATGTTGGACAACTGAAAAGTATGAAAATGAAAAATATGAGCATGTACAATACTCAATACTTGGTTGGAGCTCCTTTTGCCTCAATTACTGCGTTAATGCGGCGTGGCATGGAGTCGATGAGTTTCTGGCACTGCTCAGGTGTTATGAGAGCCCAGGTTGCTCTGATAGTGGCCTTCAACTCTTCTGCGTTTTTGGGTCTGGCATTCTGCATCTTCCTTTTCACAATACCCCACAGATTTTCTATGGGGCTAAGGTCAGGGGAGTTGGCGGGCCAATTTAGAACAGAAATACCATGGTCCGTAAACCAGGCACGGGTAGATTTTGCGCTGTGTGCAGGCGCCAAGTCCTGTTGGAACTTGAAATCTCCATCTCCATAGAGCAGGTCAGCAGCAGGAAGCATGAAGTGCTCTAAAACTTGCTGGTAGACGGCTGCGTTGACCCTGGATCTCAGGAAACAGAGTGGACCGACACCAGCAGATGGCATGGCACCCCAAACCATCACTGATGGTGGAAACTTTACACTAGACTTCAGGCAACGTGGATCCTGTGCCTCTCCTGTCTTCCTCCAGACTCTGGGACCTCGATTTCCAAAGGAAATGCAAACCAAACCAACCCAAACCATCAGTGATGGCTTTTACCTGTAGGTGGTGATGAACCCCAAGATGCAGAGATGACAGGCTTGGTGCAGGAAAACATGATTTAATGTCCAACATTCAGGAAAAACACTAACCCGGAACCAGGAACAGGCAAACTGGAAACAGGGAACAGGAACCAGCAAACGGGAAATGAAGAACGAGAAGACAGCAAGCTGCAAACAGCTATCAGCATACAGGATGCAGCAAACAGTCCACAGCATACAGCTTACAGCTTACAGTTAGTAATACTCCAGCCCTGACTGGAGGGCAGGGCAGGTCTAAATAGCAGCCGGCTGATTGACACCAGGTGTGGCCAGGGACCAATGAGCCGCAGATGAGGAGAAACGGCGCTCAGGTAGACAAGCAGGAAACTGAACAAAAATAAGAGCGCTGACAGGAAATAAAACAAACACAAGAGGAGAAACTAAAACATAACCAAACTGTCAGTGATGAGCCTGACAACCAAGTAGTTACAGGATCATACAGTGGTCATATTCAAAGTCATATACGTGTCCAGGGACATATTTCCTGAGATTATAAGCATGATATAAACTTTAAAAAAACGAAAGAAGATGTTGTGATTAGAGATGGCCGATAAATGCGTTAAAATGTAATATCGGAAATTATCGATATCATTTTTTTAATTATCGGTATGTTTTAAAAAACTTTTTTTTTAATTAAATCAACATAACAAACACAAGATACACTTACAATTAGTGCACCAACCCAAAAAACCTCCCTCCCCTATTCACACTCATTCACACAAAAGGGTTGTTTCTTTCTGTTATTAATATTCTGGTTCCTACATTATATATCAATATATATCAATACAGTCTGCAAGGGATACAGTCCGTAAGCACACATGATTGTGCGTGCTGCTGGTCCACTAACAGTACTAACCTTTAACAGTTAATTTTACTAATGTTCATTAATTACTAGTTTCTATGTAACTGTTTTTATATTGTTTTACTTTCTTTTTTATTCAAGAAAATGTTTTTAATTTATTTATCTTATTCTATTTTATAATTTTTTTTTTAAATACCTTATCTTCACCATACCTGGTTGTCCAAATTAGGCATAATAATGTGTTAAGTCCACGACTGTATATATCGGTTGATATCGGTATCGGTAATTAAAGAGTTGGACAATATCGGAATATCGGCAAAAAGCCATTATCGGACATCCCTAGTTGTGATGGCAAGAAATATCGATGTAATCATAGTAACATTGACTAAATACGCTCCTGTACTTGGTATCATTACAGTGGATGTCAGGTGTAGATCCACCAATGGCGTTTGTTTACATTTTGATGCCGGTGAGCTACGGTGTGTAGTGAAGCATGTTTAGCTATTCCTCGTCCAGCAGGGATGATACTTGTAAGAAACTTACTTTATTTGTCGCCATGGAGACGAGGATTAGTGATTTAGAAGTAGCTAAAACACTGCCGACTGCGGATGCACTTTAGCCGCTGGCTTGCCAGCCATGTCTTAAAGCACCTCTTCCTGAGGGCGTTTCAGTGTTATAACTTCACCTTTATCGTTAGTTTTTAAGCCAAAATGCGTCCGTTCTCCCTTTTCTGTCTGCACACTGTGTCTGCTTGTCAGTGACGTGCAGTCACTAGAGGCAGGTGAGGCGGGGCCTCACCTGCCATCATGGAAAGAAAAAAAATGTAAAAAGAAAAAAATATATATTAAATTGTTAAATGTATCCAGTGATTATACTATAAAGTTATTTTACATTTAACTTCACCAGTTTTAGATTATTTTTATTCAAAATCGCTGAATTTTCACATTTGCCGTTCAAATACTGAGAAGAGACGGTGCGGTGAACAGCAGCCAGTCGAGGCACGTCACTCAGTGCCTCAACATGGATTGCGCAATGACTCGGCTAACTGCTGGCCTGCTGTGCAGTGAGACCGTATTGCTATATGAACTATATTATACATTTCCATAGTTTAGTTAGCTGAGGTATATAATGTACAGTGTATTTTGTCAACAACTGTATGTGTGTAACGTATTTCTTGTGTTGAGCGATCATAAAACGGCTGCAAAAGACGCACTGGCTGAGGCTCGCCTCCTGCACCCCCGCCGTAGAATTTGCACCCCCTGACGGGAGTGTTATATCAACTAAAGCCCACACTTAAACTTTCTACGTGCAAGATTGAATCTATTTAAAAAAGTTATTTCATAAGAAGCCAAAAAGTGCAAAAACAATAATGTTCGTGTTGGAGGAGTTGTGAATGACTGCAGGGCCACAACATTATGTACACCTGCAGACTGCAGGTGTACCTAATTCACAACTCCTCCAACACGAACATTATTGTTTTTGCACTTTTTGGCTTCTTATTAAATAACTTTTGTAACCTATTTTTATGGGCTTTCCTCTTTGTGATGTTAAGTTCCTGTTATGCGCTGTTATACAGTATATGCCTTGAGCTCTTATTTTGAAGGCGCTAAGAACGGAAGTGACGACACGTTGGAGTGGAGCGGAAGTTTTTGAAAGAAGGTAAATAAAGTGGTCCTCGTGTAAACTGGAGCCTCCGTGTTTGTTATTTTTTAGTTTCATAGAGTATAGGCGACATTTATAAACCCTCGGTTACACTTTTTTAAATAGATTCAATCTTGCAAGTGGAAAGTTGAAGTGAGGGCTTTAGTTGATATAACACTCCCACGGGGTTTCATTAATCCAGCACAACAGCAGCACATTTATAAGTAAAGGTATGACCATAATAACGTTTTTTTATTAAATGTGCTTTTTGTGTGCTACAGTTTGTATGTGTAAAGTTAAAGTTAAGTTAAAGTACCAATGATTGTCACACACACACTAGGTGTGGTGAAATTTGTCCTCTGCATTTGACCCATCCCCTTGATCACCCCCTGGGAGGTGAGGGGAGCAGTGGGCAGCAGCGGCGCCGCGCCCGAGAATCATTTTTGGTGATTTAACCCCCAATTCCAACCCTTGATGCTGAGTGCCAAGCAGGGAAGAATGCTGGTATGAGCTTTTAAACATAACCCGTTAACTGCTGCCAATCAAATGGTGAATAAGATACTCTTTAGGGTTCATATGTTTGTAAATCTGACTGTGATGAAGTCAGTGCCTCACCAGCCATCAACCTCACCGCACGTCACTGCTGCTTGTAAGTACTCCGTGATTGTGTGCCGCCGAACATGCTCGTCTGCTCGTAAACCAGCAATGTTGCGACGTGACGACGGCAAGGGGGTACTTTCTAGAGGCGGTATAGTACCGAATATGATTCATTAGTATCGCGGTACTATACTAATACCGGTATACCGTACAATCAATCAATCAATCAATCTTTATTTATATAGCCCTAAATCACAAGTGTCTCAAAGGGCTGCACAAGCCACAACGACATCCTCGGTACAAAGCCCACATACGGGCAAGGAAAAACTCACCCCAGTGGGACGTCGATGTGAATGACTATGAGAAACCTTGGAGATGACCGCATATGTGGGTAACCCCCCCCCTCTAGGGGAGACCGAAAGCAATGGATGTCGAGTGGGTCTGACATAATATTGTGAGAGTCCAGTCCATAGTGGATCCAACATAATAGTAAGAGTCCAGTCCATAGTGGGGCCAGCAGGACACCATCCCGAGCGGAGACGGGTCAGCAGCGCAGAGATGTTCCCTGCCGATGCACAGGCGAGCGGTCCACCCCGGGTCCCGACTCTGGACAGCCAGCACTTCATCCATGGCCACCGGACCTGTGCACCCCCGCCCCTCAAGGAAAAGGGGAGCAGAGGAGAAAAGAAAAGAAACGGCAGATCAACTGGTCTAACAGGGGGGCTATTTAAAGGCTAGAGTATACAAATGAGTTTTAAGATGGGACTTAAATGCTTCTACTGAGGTAGCATCTCTAATTGTTACCGGGAGGGCATTCCATAGTACTGGAGCCCGAATAGAAAACGCTCTATAGCCCGCAGACTTTTTTTGGGCTCTGGGAATCACTAATAAGCCGGAGTTCTTTGAACGCAGATTTCTTGCCGGGACATATGGTACAATGCAATCGACAAGATAGGACGGAGCTAGACCGTGTAGTATTTTATACGTAAGTAGTAAAACCTTAAAGTCACATCTTAAGTGCACAGGAAGCCAGTGCAGGTGAGCCAGTATAGGCGTAATATGATCAAACTTTCTTGTTCTTGTCAAAAGTCTAGCAGCCGCATTTTGTACCAACTGTAATTTTTTAATGCTAGACATAGGGAGCCCCGAAAATAATACGTTACAATAGTCGAGACGAGACGTAACGAACGCATGAATAATGATCTCAGCGTCGCTAGTGGATAAAACAACCCTAGATAGTACTTAACAAAACGAGATCTTAAATCTGTGGTTGTTTTGTGTTTTCACCCCAACAGTAGAGATGTTTAT
>NC_084553.2:54628450-54783450 GCF_033978685.3 Nerophis lumbriciformis
ACACACACACACACACACACACACACACACACACACACACACACACACACACACACACATACTGGTTATCATTTGGAATGGGGACCACCCTTTATCACTTGTGGGGACCACCCTTTCTACAGGTTGTGGAGGCATAAACAAAAAATTTGGTAAAATGTCCACTGCCCAGTTCGCTCATACACGTCTTTAAATCTCACAATTGATGAAGAAATGTGCTGATAATTCTTACTGGGGACCCTGGGGAAAAAGAGTTAATATGCTTCATGGGGACCAAATTTAAATAATTTTGCATACTTCACACAAATTTGTACGTGACTACTGAGGACCATTTAAAAACATTTTTTTCTAATTAAATTAAATTAAATTAAATTAAATTAAATTAAATTAAATTAAATTAAATTAAATCAAATTAAATTAAATTAAATGTTCCCTTTAGGGGACCTGTTTTTTGTCCCCATACCGTCAGAGGTCCCCTAAAGGTGACTGTGTAAACAAAGCGATGTCCCCATTAAGTAAGCATTGCCAAAACACACACACACACACACACACACACACACACACACACACACACACACACACACTCACACACACACACACACACACACACACACACACACACACACACACACACACACACACAACTGGTTATCATTTGGAATGGGGACCAAGTTTTTGATCATCACTTGTGGGGACCACCCTTTCTACAGGTTGTGGAGGCATAAAAAAAAATTAAGTAAAATGTCCACTGCCCAGTTAGCTCATACACGTCTTTAAATCCCTGGATTGATGAAGTGCTCATCATTCTTACTGGGGACCCTGGGGAAAAAGAGTTAATATGCTTCATGGGGACCAAATTTAAATAATTTTGCATACTTCACACAAATTTGTACGTGACTACTGAGGACCGTTTAAAAACTATTTTTTCTAATTAAATTAAATTATATTAACTTAAATTAAATTAAATTACATTAAATTAAATTAAATTACATTAAATTAAATTAAATTAAAGGTTCCCTTTAGGGGACCTGTTTTTTTGTCCCCATACCGTCAGATGTCCACTAAAGGTCACTGTGTAAACAGAGCGATGTCCCCATTAAGTAAGCATTGCCAAAACACACACACACACACACACACACACACACACACACACACACACACACACACACACACATACTGGTTATTATTTGGAATGGGGACCACCCTTTATCACTTGTGGGGACCACCCTTTCTACAGGTTGTGGAGGCATAAACAAAAAATTTGGTAAAATGTCCACTGCCCAGTTCGCTCATACACGTATTTAAATATCACAATTGATGAAGAAATGTGCTGATAATTCTTACTGGGGACCCTGGGGAAAAAGAGTTAATATGCTTCATGGAGACCAAATTTAAATAATTTTGCATACTTCACACACATTTGTACGTGACTACTGAGGACCATTTAAAAACACTTTTTTCTAATTAAATTAAATTAAATTAAATCAAATTAAATTAAATCAAATTAAATTAGATTAAATTAAATTAAATTAAATTAAATTAAATTAAATTAAATCAAATTAAATTAAATTAAATGTTCCCTTTAGGGGACCTGTTTTTTTGTCCCCAAACCGTCAGATGTCCACTAAAGGTCACTGTGTAATCAGAGCGATGTCCCCATTAAGTAAGCATTGCCAAAACACACACACACACACACACACACACACACACACACACACACACACACACACACACACACACACACACACACACACACACACACACACACACACACACACACACACATGTTATCATTTGGAATGGGGACCACGTTTTTGATCATCACTTGTGGGGACTACCCTTTCTACAGGTTGTGGAGGCATGAACAAAACATTTGGTAAAATGTCCACTGCCCAGTTCGCTCATACACGTCTTTAAATCTCAGGATTGATGAAGAAATGTGCTGATCATTCTTACTGGGGACCCTGTGGAAAAAGAGTTAATATGGTTCATGGTGGACTAAATTTAAACACTTTTGCATAATTCACACACATTTGTATGTGACTACTGAGGACCATTTAAAAACATTTTTTTCTAATTAAATTAAATTAAATTAAATTACATTACATTACATGAAATTAAATTAAATTAAATTAAATTAAATTAAATTAAATTAAATTAAAGATTCCCTTTAGGGGACCTGTTTTTTTGTCCCCATGCCGTCAGAGGTCCCCTAAAGGTGACTGTGTAAACAAAGCGATGTCCCCATTAAGTAAGCATTGCCAAAACACACAGCAACACACACACACACACACACACACACACACACACACACACACACACACACACACACACACACACACACACACATACTGGTTATCATTTGGAATGGGGACCAAGTTTTTGATCATCACTTGTGGGGACCACCCTTTCTACAGGTTGTGGAGGCATAAAAAAAAATTAGGTAAAATGTCCACTGCCCAGTTAGCTCATACACGTCTTTAAATCTCAGGATTGATGAAGAAATGTGCTGATCATTCTTACTGGGGACCCTGGGGAAAAAGAGTTAATATGGTTCATGGTGGACTAAATTTAAATACTTTTGCATAATTCACACACATTTGTACGTGACTACTGAGGACCATTTAAAAACAATTTTTTCTAATTAAATTAAATTATATTAACTTAAATTACATTAAATTACATTAAATTACATTAAATTACATTAAATTACATTAAATTACATTAAATTAAATTAAATTAAATTAAATTACATTAAATTAAATTAAATTAAAGATTCCCTTTAGGGGACCTGTTTATTTGTCCCCATACCGTCAGATGTCCACTAAAGGTCACTGTGTAAACAGAGCGATGTCCCCATTAAGTAAGCATTGCCAAAACACACACACACACACACACACACACACACACACACACACACACACACACACACACACACACACGTTATCATTTGGAATGGGGACCACGTTTTTGATCATCACTTGTGGGGACTACCCTTTCTACAGGTTGTGGAGGCATGAACAAAAAATTTGGTAAAATGTCCACTGCCCAGTTCGCTCATACACGTCTTTAAATCTCAGGATTGATGAAGAAATGTGCTGATCATTCTTACTGGGGACCCTGTGGAAAAAGAGTTAATATGGTTCATGGTGGACTAAATTTAAATACTTTTGCATAATTCACACACATTTGTATGTGACTACTGAGGACCATTTAAAAACATTTTTTTCTAATTAAATTAAATTAAATTAAATTACATTACATTACATTAAATTAAATTAAATTAAATTACATTAAATTAAATTAAATTAAATTAAAGATTCCCTTTAGGGGACCTGTTTTTTAGTCCCCATACCGTCAGAGGTCCCCTAAAGGTGACTGTGTAAACAGAGCGATGTCCCCATTAAGTAAGCATGGCCAGAACACACACACACACACACACACACACGCACACACACACACACGCGCATGCACACACACACACACACACACACACACACACACACACACACACACACACACACACACACACACACACACACACACACATACTGGTTATCCTTTGGAATGGGGACCGAGTTTTTGATCAGCACTTGTGGGGACCACCCTTTCTACAGGTTGTGGAGGCATAAAAAAAAATTAAGTAAAATGTCCACTGCCCAGTTAGCTCATACATGTCTTTAAATCCCTGGATTGATGAAGTGCTCATCATTCTTACTGGGGACCCTGGGGAAAAAGAGTTAATATGCTTCATGGGGACCAAATTTAAATAATTTTGCATACTTCACACAAATGTGTACGTGACTACTGAGGACCATTTAAAAACATTTTTTTTCTAATTAAATTAAATTATATTAAATTAAATTAAATTAAATTACATTAAATTACATTAAATTACATTAAATTACATTAAATTAAATTAAATTAAAGGTTCCCTTTAGGGGACCTGTTTTTTTGTCCCCATACCGTCAGATGTCCACTAAAGGTCACTGTGTAAACAGAGCGATGTCCCCATTAAGTAAGCATTGCCAAAACACACACACACACACACACACACACACACACACACACACACACACACACACACACACACACACACACACACACACACACACACACACACACATACTGGTTATCATTTGGAATGGGGACCACCCTTTATCACTTGTGGGGACCACCCTTTCTACAGGTTGTGGAGGCATAAACCAAAAATTTGGTAAAATGTCCACTTCCCAGTTCGCTCATACACGTATTTAAATCTCACAATTGATGAAGAAATGTGCTGATAATTCTTACTGGGGACCCTGGGGAAAAAGAGTTAATATGCTTCATGGGGACCAAATTTAAATAATTTTGCATACTTCACACACATTTGTACGTGACTACTGAGGACCATTTAAAAACAATTTTTTCTAATTAAATTAAATTAAATTAAATCAAATTAAATTAAATCAAATTAAATTAGATTAAATTAAATTAAATTAAATTAAATTAAATTACATTAAATTAAATTAAATTAAATGAAAGATTCCCTTTAGGGGACCTGTTTTTTTGTCCCCATACCGTCAGATGTCCACTAAAGGTCACTGTGTAAACAAAGCGATGTCCCCATTAAGTAAGCATTGCCAAAACACACACACACACACACACACACACACACACACACACACACACACACACACACACACACACACACACACACACACACACACATACTGGTTATCATTTGGAATGGGGACCAAGTTTTTGATCAGCACTTGTGGGGACCACCCTTTCTACAGGTTGTGGAGGCATAAAAAAAATTAGGTAAAATGTCCACTGCCCAGTTAGCTCATACACGTCTTTAAATCTCTGGATTGATGAAGTAATGTGCTGATCATTCTTACTGGGGACCCTGGGGAAAATGAGTTAATATGTTTCATGGGGACCAAATTTAAATAATTTTGCATACTTCACACAAATTTGTACGTGACTACTGAGGACCATTTAAAAACATTTTTTTTCTAATTAAATTAAATTATATTAAATTAAATTAAATTAAATTACATTAAATTACATTAAATTACATTAAATTACATTAAATTACATTAAATTAAATTACATTAAATTAAATTAAATTAAAGGTTCCCTTTAGGGGACCTGTTTTTTTGTCCCCATACCGTCAGATGTCCACTAAAGGTCACTGTGTAAACAGAGCGATGTCCCCATTAAGTAAGCATTGCCAAAACACACACACACACACACACACACACACACACACACACACACACACACACACACACACACACACACACACACATACTGGTTATCATTTGGAATGGGGACCACCCTTTATCACTTGTGGGGACCACCCTTTCTACAGGTTGTGGAGGCATAAACAAAAAATTTGGTAAAATGTCCACTGCCCAGTTCGCTCATACACGTCTTTAAATCTCACAATTGATGAAGAAATGTGCTGATAATTCTTACTGGGGACCCTGGGGAAAAAGAGTTAATATGCTTCATGGGGACCAAATTTAAATAATTTTGCATACTTCACACACATTTGTACGTGACTACTGAGGACCATTTAAAAACAATTTTTTCTAATTAAATTAAATTAAATTAAATCAAATTAAATTAAATCAAATCAAATTAAATTAGATTAAATTAAATTAAATTAAATTAAATTAAATTAAATCAAATTAAATTAAATTAAATGTTCCCTTTAGGGGACCTGTTTCTTTGTCCCCATACCGTCAGATGTCCACTAAAGGTCACTGTGTAAACAGAGCGATGTCCCCATTAAGTAAGCATTGCCAAAACACACACACACACACACACACACACACACACACACACACACACACACACACACACACACACACACACACACACTGGTTATCATTTGGAATGGGGACCAAGTTTTTGATCAGCACTTGTGGGGACCACCCTTTCTACAGGTTGTGGAGGCATAAAAAAAAATTAGGTAAAATGTCCACTGCCCAGTTAGCTCATACACGTCTTTAAATCCTTGGATTGATGAAGTGCTCATCATTCTTACTGAGGACCCTGGGGAAAATTAGTTAATATGCTTCATGGGGACCAAATTTAAATAATTTTGCATACTTCACACAAATTTGTACGTGACTAATGAGGACCATTTAAAAACAAATTTTTCTAATTAAATTAAATCAAATTAAATCAAATGAAATTAAATTAAATTAAATTAAATTAAATTAAATTAATTTATATTAAATTAAATTAAATTAAATTACATTTTCCCTTTAGGGGACCTATTTTTTTGTCCCCATACCGTCAGATGTCCACTTAAGGTCACTGTGTAAACAGAGTGATGTCCCCATTAAGTAAGCATTGCCAAAACACACACACACACTCACACACACACACACACACACACCGCACACACACACACACACACACACACACACACACACACACACACACATACACACACACACACGCACACACACACACACACACACACACACACACACAAACTGGTTATCATTTGGAATGGGGACCAAGTTTTTGATCATCACTTGTGGGGACCACCCTTTCTACAGATTGTGGAGGCATAAAAAAAAAATGGTAAAGTGGCCACTGCCCAGTTAGCTCATACACGTCTTTAAATCCCTGGATTGATGAAGTAATGTGCTTATCATTCTTACTGGGGGCCATGTGGAAAAGGAGTTAATAATGTTCTTGGGGATCAAATTTAAATAATTTTGCATACTTCACACAAATTTGTACGTGACTACTGAGGACCATTTAAAAACAATTTTTTCTAATTAAATTAAATTATATTAACTTAAATTAAATTAAATTACATTAAATTACATTAAATTACATTACATTAAATTAAATTAAATTAAATTACATTAAACTAAATTAAATTAAAGATTCCCTTTAGGGGACCTGTTTTTTTGTCCCCAAACCGTCAGATGTCCACTAAAGGTCACTGTGTAATCAGAGCGATGTCCCCATTAAGTAAGCATTGCCAAAACACACACACACACACACACACACACACACACACACACACACACACACACACACACACACACACACACATGTTATCATTTGGAATGGGGACCACGTTTTTGATCATCACTTGTGGGGACTACCCTTTCTACAGGTTGTGGAGGCATGAACAAAAAATTTGGTAAAATGTCCACTGCCCAGTTAGCTCATACACGTCTTTAAATCTCAGGATTGATGAAGAAATGTGCTGATCATTCTTACTGGGGACCCTGTGGAAAAAGAGTTAATATGGTTCATGGTGGACTAAATTTAAATACTTTTGCATAATTCACACACATTTGTATGTGACTACTGAGGACCATTTAAAAACATTTTTTTCTAATTAAATTAAATTAAATTAAATTACATTACATTACATTAAATTAAATTAAATTAAATTAAATTACATTAAATTAAATTAAATTAAATTAAAGATTCCCTTTAGGGGACCTGTTTTTTTGTCCCCATACCGTCAGATGTCCACTAAAGGTCACTGTGTAAACAGAGCGATGTCCCCATTAAGTAAGCATTGCCAAAACACACACACACACACACACACACACACACACACACACACACACACACACACACACACACACACACACACACACACACACACACACACATACTGGTTATCATTTGGAATGGGGACCAAGTTTTTGATCAGCACTTGTGGGGACCACCCTTTCTACAGGTTGTGGAGGCATAAAAAAAAATTAAGTAAAATGTCCACTGCCCAGTTAGCTCATACACGTCTTTAAATCCTTGGATTGATGAAGTGCTCATCATTTTTACTGGGGACCCTGTGGAAAAAGAGTTAATATGGTTCATGGTGGACTAAATTTAAATACTTTTGCATAATTCACACACATTTGTATGTGACTACTGAGGACCATTTAAAAACATTTTTTTCTAATTAAATTAAATTAAATTAAATCAAATTAAATTAGATTAAATTAAATTAAATTAAATTAAATTAAATTAAATTAAATCAAATTAAATTAAATTAAAGGTTCCCTTTAGGGGACCTGTTTTTTTGTCCCCATACCGTCAGATGTCCACTAAAGGTCACTGTGTAAACAGAGCGATGTCCCCATTAAGTAAGCATTGCCAAAACACACACACACACACACACACACACACACACACACACACACACACACACACACACACACACACACACACACACACACACACACACACATACTGGTTATCATTTGGAATGGGGACCACCCTTTATCACTTGTGGGGACCACCCTTTCTACAGGTTGTGGAGGCATAAACAAAAAATTTGGTAAAATGTCCACTGCCCAGTTCGCTCATACACGTATTTAAATCTCACAATTGATGAAGAAATGTGCTGATAATTCTTACTGGGGACCCTGGGGAAAAAAAGTTAATATGCTTCATGGGGACCAAATTTAAATAATTTTGCATACTTCACACACATTTGTACGTGACTACTGAGGACCATTTAAAAACATTTTTTTCTAATTAAATTAAATTAAATTAAATCAAATTAAATTAAATCAAATTAAATTAGATTAAATTGAATTAAATTAAATTAAATTAAATCAAATTAAATTAAATTAAATGTTCCCTTTAGGGGACCTGTTTTTTTGTCCCCATACCGTCAGATGTCCACTAAAGGTGACTGTGTAAACAAAGCGATGTCCCCATTAAGTAAGCATTGCCAAAACACACACACACACACACACACACACACACACACACACACACACACACACACACACACACACACACACACACACACACACACACGTTATCATTTGGAATGGGGACCACGTTTTTGATCATCACTTGTGGGGACTACCCTTTCTACAGGTTGTGGAGGCATGAACAAAAAATTTGGTAAAATGTCCACTGCCCAGTTAGCTCACACACGTCTTTAAATCCCTGGATTGATGAAGTGCTTATCATTCTTACTGGGGACCCTGGGGAAAAAGAGTTAATATGCTTCATGGGGACCAAATTTAAATAATTTGGCATACTTCACACAAATTTGTACGTGACTACTGAGGACCATTTAAAAACAATTTTTTCTAATTAAATTAAATTATATTAACTTAAATTAAATTAAATTACATTAAATTACATTAAATTACATTAAATTACATTAAATTACATTAAATTAAATTAAATTAAATTAAATTACATTAAATTAAATTAAATTAAAGATTCCCTTTAGGGGACCTGTTTTTTTGTCCCCAAACCGTCAGATGTCCACTAAAGGTCACTGTGTAATCAGAGCGATGTCCCCATTAAGTAAGCATTGCCAAAACACACACACACACACACACACACACACACACACACACACACACGCACACACACACACACACGTTATCATTTGGAATGGGGACCACGTTTTTGATCATCACTTGTGGGGACTACCCTTTCTACAGGTTGTGGAGGCATGAACAAAAAATTTGGTAAAATGTCCACTGCCCAGTTCGCTCATACACGTCTTTAAATCTCAGGATTGATGAAGAAATGTGCTGATCATTCTTACTGGGGACCCTGTGGAAAAAGAGTTAATATGGTTCATGGTGGACTAAATTTAAATACTTTTGCATAATTCACACACATTTGTATGTGACTACTGAGGACCATTTAAAAACATTTTTTTCTAATTAAATTAAATTAAATTAAATTAAATCAAATTAAATTAGATTAAATTAAATTAAATTAAATTAAATTAAATCAAATTAAATTAAATTAAATGTTCCCTTTAGGGGACCTGTTTTTTGTCCCCATACCGTCAGAGGTCCCCTAAAGGTGACTGTGTAAACAAAGCAATGTCCCCATTAAGTAAGCATTGCCAGAACACACACACACACACACACACACACACACACACACACACACACACACCAGGGAGTGCTTTCATATCTCACCATGACACGCGTTGGTAACCATCAGAGTAACAGTCAAAGGTCGACGCAGCTGTCTTAGCCTTTCAGCGGTTGCTAGAGGTTCTAAAGAGTGGTCTCCTTGGGTGAATGATTGACTCCTCCAGCTGGGATGGAGAGATGTCAGGTCAGCAGGGCGAGATGGAACTCAATTCATCTTTCTTTGCATTCTGCATGCTGATTGCAACAGTTTGGAACACAAAACTGCTTCCTTTTTACGTTGCACCCGCATCACCAGACGGCGCACGCCTGGCGCAGCGCGATTGTGCTCAGCGTGGAATTAGCTCTGTTTATTCCTACTTCCCTTTCAGACATGTTGAGCGATGTAACTTTGTTTGGGGGGGATGCTTGGCTCAGATGGTAGAGCGTAGGGTTGTACTGTATACCGGCATTGGTATAGTACCGCGATACTAATGAATCATATTCGGTACTATACCCATACTTGCCAACCTTGAGACCTTCGAATTCGGGAGATTGAGGGGGGGTTGAGGTGTGGGGGGCATACACAAAATACAAAAGCAAATGGACATATTTAATAAGAATAGCCAGACGGAACAGCAATACACAGGACATCAAGGCTTCTTATGGAAATCCAAAGCAAAGCTGGAAGGTACTGAATAAGATTCTCAGCCCGGGTCAAAAACTATTATCCTTCCTGACACTGAATGCGAACAAAATGATGACAATCTAGCCAACAGTTTTAACACATTTTTCAAAACCATAGGAGAAACCAGGGCACAGGGAACAGGGGTTAGTACAAACCCCGTTTCCATATGAGTTGGGAAATTGTGTTAGACATAAATATAAACGGAATACAATGATTTGCAAATCATTTTCAACCCATATTAAGTTGAATATGCTTAAGTTTAATACAACCTTTCTCAACCAGCTATTGCAAGGAATTTAGGGATTTCACCATCTACGGTCCGTAATATCATCAAAGGGTTTAGGGATTCTGGAGAAATCACTGCACGTAAACAGCTAAGCCCGTGACCTTCGATCCCTCAGGCTGTACTGCATCAACAAGCAACATCAGTGTGTAAAGGATATCGCCACATGGGCTCAGGAACACTTCAGAAACCCACTGTCAGTAACTACAGTTGGTCACTACATCTGTAAGTGCAAGTTAAAACTCTCCTATGCGAGGCAAAAAAGGTTTATCAACAACACCCAGAAACGCCGTCGGCTTCGCTGGGCCTGAGCTCATCTAAGATGGACTGATACAAAGTGGAAAAGTGTTCTGTGATCTGACGAGTCCACATTTCAAATTGAATTTTGGAAACTGTGGACGTCGTGTCCTACGGACCAAAGAGAAAAAGAACCATCCGGATTGTTATAGGCGCAAAGTTGAAAAGCCAGTATCTGTAATGGTATGGGGGTGTATTAGTGCCCAAGGCATGGGTAACTTACACATCTGTGAAGGCGCCATTAATGCTGAAAGGTACATGCAGGTTTTGGAGCAACATATGTTGCCATCCAAGCAATGTTGCCATGGACGCCCCTGCTTATTTCAGCAAGACAATGCCAAGCCACGTGTTACATCAAAGAGTGCGGGTACTAGACTGGCCTGCCTGTAGTCCAGACCTGTCTCCCATTGAAAATGTGTGGCGCATTATGAAGCCTAAAATACCACAACGGAGACCCCCGGACTGTTGAACAACTTAATCTGTACATCAAGCAAGAATGGGAAATAATTCCACCTGAGAAGCTTAAAAAATGTGTCTCCTCAGTTCCCGAACGTTAACTGAGTCTTGTTAAAAGGAAAGGCCATGTAGCACAGTGGTGAACATGCCCTTTCCCAACTACTTTGGCACATGTTGCAGCCATGAAATTCTAAAAAAAATAAAGTTTATGAGGTTGAACATCAAATATCTTGTCTTTGTAGTGCATTCAATTGAATATGGGTTGAAAAGGATCTAACACAATTTCCCAACTCATATGGAAACAGGGTTTGTACGTGTGCCTTACGATACGAAGGTCCTGGTTTCGATCCTGGGCTCGGGATCTTTCTGTGTGGAGTTTGCATGTTCTCCCCGTGACTGCGTGGGTTCCCTCCGGGTACTCCGGCTTCCTCCCACCTCCAAAGACATGCACCTGGGGATAGGTTGATTGGCAACACTAATTTGGCCCTAGTGTCTGAATGTGAGTGTGAATGTTGTCTGTCTATCTGTGTTGGCCCTGCGATGAGGTGGGGACTTGTCCAGGGCGTACCCCGCTTTCCGCCCATGTGCCGCTGGGATAGGCTCCAGCATCCCCCATGACCCTATAAGGGACAATAAAATGGATGGATGGATAGGAGGAGAAAGCCTTTCAAACAACATAAATCCACCATGGGGTGCAATTTATCATCAATATCAAAACGATAATTACGCCAACTCACTATTCCTGGCACCAACTGACAAAGCAGAGGTGCTAAGAATTATTTGAGGCATGAACACCTCTTGCACAGAAGGAATGGATGGGATTTGTAGAAAATTTGTCCCGCGTAAGCAAAGGCACAAATGGCATTCTGGTCACCTTCTGGGATTTTGTTTCTAACTTCTGTTATTTGTTGGAGGCTAAATTGCAGAGTCTTTTAGGAATGGTTGGAATGACGGTGTTTTATGTGGGAGATAGCTGGTGTCGGAGACCACCACCTACGTCCGGGGATGGTTTTTCAACCTTGACATAGATGGCTTCCCTCACTCCTCTTTCGTACCATCCACCCTCCCGGTCCAGAATCTGTCCATTTTTGTTCTCAAAGGAGTGCAGTTTCTCCCTGAGGTGCAAGGAGACAGCTGAGTCTTGGCCTGAAGAGTTTACCCGTCACGCGTTTCGTTTCCCCAATATACAAATCGGTGCATTCATCATTTCATTGGATAGCATACACCAGATTGTTTTTGTGGGTGTGAGGTGTCCGGTCTCTAGGACACACCAGTCTCTATCTCAGGGTGTTGCCTGGTTTGAAGTGTACTGGGTTGTTGTGTTGGTTAAAAAATATCCTGAGTTTCTCAGATAGACCTGACAATGGAATGACAATATTTTTGCGTCTGTCACTTTTTTCCTCCTCATCCACTCTGTTCTTATTATTTCTGGAACTGGATGCACTTTTCACAAACGACCAGCTGGGGTAACCACAGGTTTTGAGGGCTTCCCTCAAATGCCTACGGTCTTTCTCCTTGGCCTGAGGGCTCTGTGTTGTAGGTTCTGATAACGCTCAGTTTGTGTTCCAGTGGGTGATGTAAGTCAAAAAGTAGGTATTGATCGACATGTGTGGGTTTTCTCCATTTTTACCGCTTATACCCACAAGAAACCATCCCTGGTATTTATGGTCTTCCAAAAATACACAAAGATTGAGCTCTCCTCAGATCCATTGTCACTAGCATTAACTCTGTGACATAAAATATTTCAAGTTAAAGTACCAATGATTGTCACAGGAATCATTTTTGGTGATTTAACCCCCAATTCCAACCCTTAATGCTGAGTGCCAAGCAAGGAGGAAATGGGTCCCATTTTTATAGTCTTTGGTATGACTCGGCCGTGGTTTGAACTCACAACCTACCGATATCAGGGCGGACACTCTAACCACTATTGCTAAGTACGTGGCCAACATCTTAGTACCTTTGATTGGCAAAACTCCACATCATGCCCAAAACTCAATTGACTTTGTAGCAAAGATCAGAGATCTAAAACTGGGCAAAAATTCAACTACGGTTTAATTCGACGTCACCTTCCTGTTCACCTGTATTCCAACCCAGGATGCAGTAGAGCCTGTGAGGCAACGTCTACAAGATGATCACACCTTACAGGTTAGATCCACACTAAACCCAGAACAGATTTGCCTTTTGATGGAACTTTGCCTTAACACTATAAATTTACAATTCACGGGAACGTTTTACCGACAAAAACATGGTTTTTGGTACACAAACCGTTTTTTGATCCTGCTGAAAGCGAAAGAGGCATAGTATTCCTAGGTTACGCACAATGTCTTTCAATAATACATTCCGGAAAAGCTGGCGCTGGTGTAATGCCGGAACCCATCGTGTTTTACTGAGGATGTGAATAAAGGTGGCGATCCTAGATTATATTTGCACTTTTTGATGTTACACACCACATCCTTTGGGGGTCAGTAAATATGTTTTGATTAGGGCTGCAGCTAACGATTGTTGTAGTTATCGAGTAATCTATCGATTAGAGTGTTCGATTAATCAAGCAATCGGGTAAAAGACACTTTATAGCATCAACGCGCATAGTATTTTGGAGAAATAGTTAAAATAAACAAAGACCTTCTGTTTACCTTTTAGCTTTTATTAACCTTTTATTAATTGCTTTTACCTTGTATTTACCTAATATTTAATTTATTTGACCCTTTATGGACCTTATGCAGTATTTAACTTATTTTACCTTTATTTCTTCTTATCTTTATTTACATTGTTTTACCGTTTTAATTATCTCCAAGGTTTCTCTATGTTCCCATTGGGTTGAGTTTTTCCTTGCCCTGATGTGGGATCTGAGCCGAGGATGTCGTTGTGACTTGTGCGGCCCTTTGAGACACTTTTGAGTAAGGGATATATATGAATAAACTTTGATCGATTGATTGATATACTTATTTTATTTTACCTTTTATTTACTGTATTTTACTTTATAATTTATATTATTTACTACATTTACCATGTATTTACCTTTTTTTTTTTACCGTCATTTTACATTATATATTCCTTATTTTACCTTGAACTTCTTTACCCTTTATTTAACCTTTTTTAACTTATTTCACCTTTTTCAGATTCATTTTTTTTTACCTTTTTTTACTTACTTTGACCTTTTATGTACTTTCTTTTACCTATTACCCTTTTATTTACGGTCTAGTTACCTTTTTTTCTACCTTATTTTATATTTAGTATACTTCTACTACCTTCTTTTACATTCTATTTACCTTTTACCATCGTTCACCTTCTGTTCAACTTGTTTTATCTTCTTTTATGCTGTGCAGATTTTCTCTAATTGTATTGCCTACACCATTAAACGATTAATCGAAGCAACAGAATATAAATAAAAACTTTTTTTCTAATTGAATTATTCAATTAATTGTTGCAACCCTAGTTTTGATTGCAGTGATTTACACTAAAATGTGTGGAAAAATTTGAACAAGCAATAACTTATTTGGTTCTAGATCAAAACTTTATCGGCCGATAATATCGGCCTGCCGATATTATCGGCCGATAAATGCTTTAAAATGTAATATCAGAAATTATCGGTATCGGTTTCAACCTCCCGATTTTCCCGGGAGACTCCCGAATTTCAGTGCCCCTCCCGAAAATCTCCCGGGACAACCATTCTCCCGAAATTCTCCCGATTTCCACCCGGACATCATTATTGGGGGCTTGCCTTAAAAGTACTGCCTTTAGTGTCCTCTTCAAACCTGTCGACACGTCCGCTTTTCCTCCATACAAACAGCGTATATTATTGTTTCCAGTCACATAATATATGCGGCTTTTACACACATAAGTGAATGCAATGCATACTTAATCAACAGCCATACAGGTCACACTGAGGGTGGCTGTATAAACAACTTTAACACTGTTACAAATATGCGCCACACTGTGAACCCACACCAAACAAGAATGACAAACACATTTCGGGAGAACATCCGCACCGTGACACAACATAAACACAACAGAACAAATACCCATAAACCCTTGCAGCACTAACTCTTCCGGGACGCTACAATATACACTCCCCGCTACCACCAATCGGTTGATATCGGAATCGGTAATTAAGAGTTGGACAATATCGGAATATCGGATATCGGCAAAAAAGCCATTATCGGAATATGTTTGCAGTTCAGTCCACTTGGATGAGGGTCACAAGTGGAGGAAGTTAGTAGATTCAGTATTTGTAGCCATCATTGCTTAATAGTCAACCTACTCGGTGGCTTAGTGGTTAGAGCAGGGGTCACCAATCTTTTTGAAACCAAGAGCTACTTCTTGGTTACTGATTAATGCGAAGGGCTACCAGTTTCCATCCATCCATTTTTCTACCGCTTATTCCCTTTGGGATCGCGGGGGGCGCTGGAGTCTATCTCAGCTACAATCGGGCGAAAGGCGGGGTACACCCTGGACAAGTCGCCACCTCATCACAGGGGCTACCAGTTTGATACACACTTAAATAGATTGCCAGAAATAGCCAATTTGCTCAATTTACCTTTAACTCTATGTTATTAATAATAATTAATGATATTTATCTTTGTGGAAACACTGATCATCTTAAGGATTTCTCACAATAAATATATATAGAAACAGATAAATATCAATATGCAACACTTTATTTTTATATTTTCTCTACGTGCACATTTTTCAAATTGAACATTTTCAAATGATCACTTCTAAGACAGTCTTGTGAAATCACAATATCCCATTTTAACTAGCTAGCCACTAACATTTTTTTAACAAATCATGAATTACTTTGCACCATGTTTGTACAAATAATAACGCATGTAAAATACAAAAGTCAACTCTCAAATTTTTAAATAAGTCAATCATCAATCAATCAATCTTTATTTATATAGCCCTAAATCACAAGTGTCTCAAAGGGCTGCACAAGCCACAACGACATCCTCGGTACAAAGCCCACATACGGGCAAGGAAAAACTCACCCCAGTGGGACGTCGATGTGAATGACTATGAGAAACCTTGGAGAGGACCGCATATGTGGGTAACCCCCCCCCCTCTAGGGGAGACCGAAAGCAATGGATGTCGAGTGGGTCTGACATAATATTGTGAGAGTCCAGTCCATAGTGGATCCAACATAATAGTAAGAGTCCAGTCCATAGTGGGGCCAGCAGGACACCATCCCGAGCGGAGACGGGTCAGCAGCGTAGAGATGTTCCCAGCCGATGCACAGGCGAGCGGTCCACCCCGGGTCCCGACTCTGGACAGCCAGCACTTCATCCATGGCCACCGGACCTTTGCCCCCCCCCCCCTCAAGGAAAAGGGGAGCAGAGGAGAAAAGAAAAGAAACGGCAGATCAACTGGTCTAACAGGGGGGCTATTTAAAGGCTAGAGTATACAAATGAGTTTTAAGATGGGACTTAAATGCTTCTACTGAGGTAGCATCTCTAATTGTTACCGGGAGGGCATTCCATAGTACTGGAGCCCGAATAGAAAACGCTCTATAGCCCGCAGACTTTTTTTGGGCTCTGGGAATCACTAATAAGCCGGAGTTCTTTGAACGCAGATTTCTTGCCGGGACATATGGTACAATGCAATCGACAAGATAGGACGGAGCTAGACCGTGTAGTATTTTATACGTAAGTAGTAAAACCTTAAAGTCACTTCTTAAGTGCACAGGAAGCCAGTGCAGGTGAGCCAGTATAGGCGTAATATGATCAAACTTTCTTGTTCTTGTCAAAAGTCTAGCAGCCGCATTTTGTACCAACTGTAATTTTTTAATGCTAGACATAGGGAGACCCGAAAATAATACGTTACAGTAGTCGAGACGAGACGTAACGAACGCATGAATAAGTGAAGTCATGTCACACTTTGAACTGGACACCAAATCTGTTATCTGTTTCTTTGTCAGTTAGTGAAGACCAAGTCCTTAAAATATTTTCTTGGATTTTCAAATTCTATTTGAGTTTTGTCTCTCTTAGGATTAAAAATGTCCAGCAAAGCAAGACCAGCTTGCTAGTAAATAAATACAATTAAAAAAAATAGAGGCAGCTCACTGGTAAGTGCTGCTATTTGAGCTATTTTTAGAACAGGTCAGCGGGCTACTCATCTGGTCCTTACGGGCTACCTGGTGCCCGCGGGCACCGCGTTGGTGACCCCTGGGTTAGAGTGTCCACCCTGAGATCGGTAGGTTGTAAGTTCAAACCCCGGCCGAGTCATACCAAAGACTATAAAAATGGGACCCATTACCTCTCTGCTTGGCACTCAGCATAAAGGGTTGGAATTGGGGGTTAAATCACCAAAAATGATTGCCGGGCGCGGCACCGCTGCTGCTCACTGCTCCCCTACTACAAGGGGATGGGTCAAATGCAGAGGACACATTTCGCCACACCTAGTGTGTGTGTGACAATCATTGCTACTTTAACTTGAACTTAAGTCAGTCAGTTTCGGTTCTTGTGGTTCTTGTGCTTATTCCCAAATGGTTTATTCGGGGTTACGCTCACATCAGCCACGTTTGCCTTGGCGTGCACCTCGCAGCCTCATGACGCCTTTTTAGAGAGTGGGGAAACACTTGCAGAGAGTCTAGCAGGAGTCTGAGAGTAATTCGTTAAAGAACTCTTGAGGACCCCAGGGCTGGGATGGAGCTAGAATTCCTACCTTAGTCCAGAGGAGCCAGGCTCATTGATCGAGGCTGGAAGTCGCCATTTAGGCTGCAGCAATACAACTCCGCTCATATTGATTGATGGGCCTGCTGCTGTTAATATTATTTATAGACACTGCGGTCTACACAACTCTATGACAGAGTAAGCCCACCCCATAATAAGTGGTAATTGATGGAGGGCCTAGCCCTGCTCCCCGCCCCCCACTCCCCACCTCACTCCGTGACCGCCATTACTGTGGAAGTCAAGGTGGATCGCCTCCAACACTGTTATGATGGATATGATCAGATTACATAACCCCTCTGCGGAAGCCTTGTGGCCCCACTCAAGTGGGCGCATTGATTTCTGATTAAGACACCACTCAACACATCTCACAGGGCAAGTTGGGGTGGGGGTATTTTTATTTATTACGTCCGCCAAGGAGTTTTTGTTTTGTTTCTTTGTGCAATAAAAGTTTAAGAAGTACAAACCCCGTTTCCATATGAGTTGGGAAATTGTGTTAGATGTAAATATAAACGGAATACAATGATTTGCAAATCCTTTTCTGTTACGCCTTCGAGGCATTGTGATGCCGGAGGTCGTCTTTTCAAGATGCAGAGGGATGTCAGGAAGCGGCTTGCAGGTGAGAATAAATGATTTATTCTGATTGCAGAACAAAATGCTGCGCGGTGCACCACGGCACGGAAAACAAGAGGGTAGCCAAAAGATGCTAACATCAAAAATGCAGACTATGAGAGAAACCAAGAACGTAACTTGTTGCGTAGGAGCAAACAAAACCAACAGACCGAGTGAGGTCAGCGCGTGAACTAAATAGCCCTCTGATTAGTGCCCCGGCAACAGGTGCGCGTCCGGAACACTAACCAGAGGCAGGTGACGATAATCTGCCGTCATGGCAACAGAAACAAACTCAAGAGGTGATGAAAACACAAGTGACTTGAAAACAATAACACAAATATGATCCGGGTAGCGGATCATAACACTTTTCAACCCATATTCAGTTGAATATGCTACAAAGACAACATATTTGATGTTCAAACTGATAAACATTTTTTTTTTTTTTGCAAATAATCATTAACTTTAGAATTTGATGCCAGCAACACGTGACAAAGAAGTTGGGAAAGGTGGCAATAAATACTGATAAAGTTGAGGAATGCTCATCAAAAGACTTATTTGGAACATCCCACAGGTGAACAGGCAAATTGGGAACAGGTGGGTGCCATGATTGGGTATAAAAGTAGATTCCATGAAATGCTCAGTCATTCACAAACAAGGATGGGGCGAGGGTCACCACTTTGTCAACAAATGCGTGAGCAAATTGTTGAACAGTTTAAGAAAAACCTTTCTCAACCAGCTATTGCAAGGAATTTAGAGATTTCACCATCTACGGTCCGTAACATCATCAAAGGGTTCAGAGAATCTGGAGAAATCACTGCACGTAAGCAGCTAAGCCCGTGACCTTCGATCCCTCAGGCTGTACTGCATCAACAAGCGACATCAGTGTGTAAAGGATATCACCACATGGGCTCAGGAACACTTCAGAAACCCACTGTCAGTAACTACAGTTGGTCGCTACATCTGGAAGGGCAAGTTAAAACTCTCCTATGCAAGGCAAAAACCGTTTATCAACAACACCCAGAAACGCCGTCGGCTTCGCTGGGCCTGAGCTCATCTAAGATGGACTGATGCAAAGTGGAAAAGTGTTCTGTGGTCTGACAAGTCCACATTTCAAATTGTTTTTCGAAACTGTGGACGTCGGGTCCTCCGGACCAAAGAGGAAAAGAACCATCCGGATTGTTATAGGCGCAAAGTTGAAAAGCCAGCATCTGTAACGGTACGGGGGTGTATTAGTGCCCAAGGTATGGGTAACTTACACATCTGTGAAGGCACCATTAATGCTGAAAGGTACATACAGGTTTTAGAGCAACATATGTTAATGATAATGATAAATGGGTTGTACTTGTATAGCGCTTTTCTACCTTCAAGGTACTCAAAGCGCTTTGACACTACTTCCACATTTACCCATTCACACACACATTCACACACTGATGGCGGGAGCTGCCATGCAAGGCGCTAACCAGCACCCATCAGGAGCAAGGGTGAAGTGTCTTGCTCAGGACACAACGGACATGACGAGGTTGGTACTAGGTGGGGATTGAACCAGGGACCCTCGGGTCGCGCACGGCCATTCTTCCACTGCGCCACGCCGTCCCTCTAAGCAATGCTATCATGGACGCCCCTGCTTATTTCAGCAAGACAATGCCAAGCCACGTGTTAAAACAGCGTGGCTTCGTAGTAAAAGAGTGCAGGTAATATAAATATAAATAAATATTTTCTTGGATAAAAGGGAAAGTAAACAATATAAAAATAATTACATAAGGGAGAAAAAAGAAAGAAAAAATAGTAATTAAATGAAAATGTTAGTGGACCAGCAGCACAAACAATCAAGTGTGCTTCAGGGACTGTGTTGTGTCCCTTGCAGAAGTGTTGTCCATGTTGTGGAAACCAGAGTATTGTTGGCAGAAAGAAACAACCCCTTTCGTGTGAGTGGGTGTGTGTGAGTGTGAATAGGTGAGGGAGGGTTTTTTTTTTCTGGGTTGATGCACTAGTTGAAAGTGTATCGTGTGTTTTTTTCTATGTTGATTTAATAAAAAAAAAAAAAAAAAAAAAAAAAAAAAGAGTGCAGGTACTAGACTGGCCTGCCTGTAGTCCAAACCTGTCTCCCATTGAAAATGTGTGGCGCATTATGAAGCCTAAAATACCACAAGGGAGACACCCGGACTGTTGAACAGCTTAAACTGTACGTCAAGCAAGAATGGGAAAATTCCACCTGAAAAGCTTCAAAAATTGGTCTTCCAAATGTTTACTGAGTGTTGTTAAAAGGAAAGGCCATGTAACACAGTGGTAAAAATGCCCCTGTGCCAACTTCTTTGCAATGTGTTGCTGCCATTAAATTCTAAGTTAATGATTATTTGTTGTTCGAACATGAAATATCTTGTCTTTGCAGTCTATTCAATCGAATATAAGTTGAAAAGAATTTGCAAATCATTGTATTCTGTTTTTATTTAGGAATTACAGAACGTGCCAACTTCACCGGTTTTGGGTTTTTGTACTTTCCGTCGTCACCCAAGAACATTTCTAACATTGTGTGATGTAGTTGCCCCAACAACGACAAGACAAACTTAAGACGCCACCCGTATAGGACGCGGTTTATTGTGAAATAAATGAATGCGGCCATTTCACCGTGCTAATTGGAGCTCTCCAGAACCTTCCAAAAACACTGCAGTTGTTAGGCAAAGATGATGGAAACTGGCCGTTATTGTGTCGTTTCAATCTGTTTTTATTGCAATTAAACCAGACAATTTGAGGCCGGTTACGTGTGTGCGGCCAATGGCTCAACTGCAGCATGACCGAGTTTGGAAAAGGCGGGGGGGGAAAAATATGCAATGTGGACGGACCGACTACAACACTGCGGCTCTTTCTGCCAGCGTCAATTTTTTCTGATGAGATGAAAACGTGTATGAAAAACATATTATCGCACCTCAAGGGGCTTGTAAATGCAAACTGTGTGATTTATACTCCGTCATGACTTTTTTTTGACACCTGCGGCATAAGGGCTCCTTATCCCCTCCCAAGAAAAATCACAACAGCGACGTGTGTGTACAAGTATTTACGTGTGTGTATGACCTCTGGCTGACCAGTGGCAGTAGGAACAAGGCGGAGGTTATGAAGCTGGAAAGTTGCATCTTAACCCCGAGGTCCGCCATGAACAGGAGCTCTTGTTTCAAAGTGGTTCTGGCTGCAGCAGAGATGATGTCAAATGCAAACAACTACCAAAAATGTCACGTTTGATCAGAGGGCGCATTCACACCTAGCCCTGTTTGCTTAGGAACTAAATAGTAGTAAAGTAAAGTAAAGTACCAATGATTGTCACACACACACTAAGTGTGGCGAAATTATTCTCTGCATTTGACCCATCACCCTTGATCACCCCCCTGGGAGGTGAGGGGAGCAGTGAGCAGCAGCAGTGGCCGCGCCCGGGAATCATTTTTGGTGATTTAACCCCCAATTCCATCCCTTGATGCTGAGTGCCAAGCAGGGATATTATTACATGTAATTGTTACCTTATTTTTGTCATGTCTGTATTATCATGTTTTGTTTTAAGTCATGTTTTGTTTAGTTTCTGTCTTTTCACTCCCATGTCTGGTCACCATAGCAACCATTAGTTTTCACCTGACACGTCACGCACCTGTTTCACGTTTTGAGTCACGCACCTGCTTTCACTAATCATGTCCATAGTATTTAAGTTCATTCATTTTCTGTTGTTCGGCCTGACGACCTCACACCACATTTATGCTCTGTCCATTGTTTCATGGCCATGTTCACGCTGCTCCTTTTTTGTCCAAGCCAAGTAAGTTTTTGTTCCATGTTTATAATCTTTTTGTTTTTCATAGTTTATTCTCCGCCACTGTGCGTGCTTTTCATTTGTGCTTTTTGCTATAGTCTTTTGGTTTCATAGTTTATTATCCGCCACTGTGCGCGCTTTCATTTATCCCTTTTTTTTATATATTAAATTGATATATTAAAACCCGCCATGTACCTTAATTCCCGTCTCGCCCGTGCCAACTTTCCGCTGCATCCCGGAAAAGCAAACACCCAGGACCAAGTTTTGACAATTTTTGTATTTAATGTCTTTTAAAGTGTATTTACACATTTTAATAGGGTATTTTCTGTGTTTCTGCATACTACAGACACACACATGCATACATTGAATAACAATAAATAATGGGAATACAGGGGGGAAACAAAAGTAATAAATGCAGAGTATAGTATTTATGTGTTTTTCTACGTATTATATTATAATAAAAGATGCATGTTGATGGTGCCCTGTCCTTGAGTTTGACACCTGTGTATTATACTATATTTATGATAGTTTTATATATTATTGTATTTTAAATGTAACATCTATAAGTCTCATTAAAATCGGTCTTATCAAACTACAAGGAATACATAATATTATTACATGTAATTGTTACCTTATTTTTGTATTTAATGTCTTTAAAGTGTATTTACACATTTTAATAGGGTATTTTCTGTGTTTCTGCATACTACAGACACACACATGCATACATTGAATAACAATAACTAATGGGAATAAGGGAAAAAAAAAGTAATAAATGCAGAGTATAGTATTTATGTGTTTTTTACATATTATATTTTAATAATAGAGGCATGTTGATGGTACCCTGTCCTTGAGTTTGGCACCTGTGTATTATACTATATTTATGATAGTTTTATATATTACTGTATTTTAAACGTAACATCTATAAGTCTCATTAAAATCTGTCTTATCAAACCACAAGGAATACATAATATTATTACATGTAATTGTTACCTTATTTTTGTATTTAATGTCTTTTAAAGTGTATTTACACATTTTAATAGGGTATTTTCTGTGTTTCTGCATACTACAGACACACACATGCATACATTGAATAACAATAAATAATGGGAATACAGGAAAAAAAAAAAAAGTAATAAATGCAGAGTATAGTATTTATGTGTTTTTTACATATTATATTATAATAATAGAGGCATGTTGATGGTACCCTGTCCTTGAGTTTGACACCTGTGTATTATACTATACTTATGATAGTTTTATATATTATTATATTTTAAATGTAACATCTATAAGTCTCATTAAAATCTGTCTTATCAAACCACAAGGAATACATAATATTATTACATGTAATTGTTACCTTATTTTTGTATTTAATGTCTTTTAAAGTGTATTTACACATTTTAATAGGGTATTTTCTGTGTTTCTGCATACTACAGACACACACATGCATACATTGAATAACAATAACTAATGGGAATAAGGGAAAAAAAAAAGTAATAAATGCAGAGTATAGTATTTATGTGTTTTTTACATATTATATTATAATAATAGAGGCATGTTGATGGTACTCTGTCCTTGAGTTTGACACCTGTGTATTATACTATATTTATGATAGTTTTATATATTATTGTATTTTAAATGTAACATCTATAAGTCTCATTAAAATCTGTCTTATCAAACCACAAGGAATACATAAAATTATTACATGTAATTGTTACCTTATTTTTGAATTTAATGTCTTTTAAAGTGTATTTACACATTTTAATAGGGTATTTTCTGTGTTTCTGCCTACTACAGACACACACATGCATACATTGAATAACAATAAATAATGGGAATACAGGAAAAAAAAAAAGAAGTAATAAATGCAGAGTATAGTATTTATGTGTTTTTTTATGTATTATATTATAATAATAGATGCATGTTGATGGCCGGGGTTTGAACCCACAACCTACCGATCTCAGGGTACTGATTACACTAGACGTTCAAATTAAACCGTTCCAAAAGGTCTGTCGTAAACCGAATTGTCCAAAACATATATAGTTTTTTTGTAGGAAACAATGTAAATCAGGGGGGTCAAACTCATTTTAGATCGGGGGCCACATGGAGAAAAATCTACTCCCAAGTGGGCCGGACTGGTAAAATCACGGCACGGTAACTTAAAAATAAAGACAACTTCAGATTGTTTTTTTTATTTAAAAATAGAACAAGCACATTCTGAAAATGTACAAATCATAATGTTTTTTTTTTTTTTTTTTTACACTTACATGTTGCGGTTAACAGTATTCTATCTTTATTTGTCGTTATTTATACTTCCTGAATAAAATTATGTGATAATGTTCATCAGTCAACTCATTGGTGTTAATGTTCAATCTATTAAGATAAAAAAAATATATCAAAATCAAATTACAGGAGGTTATTTATGTAGTTTGCTCATTTTCCTCGACTGGTGCACTAACATCATCTGGTTTATTATTTTTTTTAAATATGTAGCATCATCTACAAATATACAAATAATTGTTATTGCGACATCTAGTGGACACATTTAGAACAGCTTTTACTTTCATTCAAAAACTTCAGCTAATTTTTATACTTATCCCGCGGGCCGGATAAAACCTGTTCACGGGCTTAATGAATACGTTTACATCCCCGTGTTTTAGTGAACGCAAACCTTCAGTCAATCAGGCCCTTAATCGCCTCCAAGTTTGGTATCGAAACTACAACTAAGATGTGTATGGTGTGTAAAAGTACAATACTTACAGTATAAACACTTTGTAGGTGTCAACAAAAGACACGATTGGCACACTTAACTTCATGGCAAAGACTACTTCCCGACGACGACAACAAGCCAAACAAAAGTGAATGCAAACTTGCAAATGAGACTGAAAGTGCAAGAAAGCAAGATTTAACAATTGAAGTTATTTAGTAAAAAAATGTATTTAAAAAAAAACATTTTATTATTCAACAAATTAACATTTATTATCATTTGAACACACGAAAGTACCTATAATTGGTATCATTGAGGACTAGAGATGTCCGATAATGTTTTTTTTGCCGATATCCGGTATTCCGATATTGTATAACTCTTGATTACCGATTCCGATACCAACCGATACCGATATATACAGTCGTGGAATTAACACATTATTATGCCTAAGTTTGTTGTGATGCCCCGCTGGATGCATTAAACGATGTAACAAAATTTTCCAAAATAAATCAACTCAAGTTATGGAAAAAAATGCCAACATGGCACTGCCATATTTATTATTGAAGTCACAGCTTGGAATTTGGGACATGCTCTCCCTGAGAGAGCATGAGGAGGTTGAGGTGGGGTTGGAGAGGGGTGCAGGGTGGGGTAGGGTGTACTGGGGGGTGTATATTGTAGAGTCCCAGAAGAGTTTAGTGTTGCAAGGGCTTCTGGGTATTTGTTCTGTTGTGTTTATGTTGTGTTACGGTGCGGATGTTCTCCCGAAATGTGTTTGTCTTTCTTGTTTTGGTGTGGGTTCACAGTGTGGCGCATATTTGTAACAGTGTTAAAGTTGTTTATACGGCCACCCTCTGTGTGACCTGTATGGCTGTTGACCAAGTATGCCTGGGATTCACTTGTGTGTGTGAAAAGCCGTAGATATTATTTGATTGGGCCGGCACGCAAAGGCAGTGCCTTTAATGTTTATTGGCACTCTGTACTTCTCCCTACGTCCGTGTACACAGCGGCGTTTTAAAAAGTCATACATTTTACTTTATGAAACCGATACAGATAATTTCCGATATTACATTTTAAAGCATTTATCGGCCGTCCGATATTATCGGACATCTCTATTGAGGACCTTTATCGATTCCCAGGTATTGGGATTTAGTACCGTATCGGTTCAGATGTTTTCGAAAGATACTCATCTTTTCCTTCAACAAACACTGTTTTTTTTTTTTGGTTTTTTTTTTATATATTTATAATGGCTTAGCATACATACATGGGTTGGTTTTATCTTGTTTAAAAAAAATAAAAATAGATCAAAAATGTCCCCCAACCTTGTTTTCAGCATTGCATGGTCTAAAGTCCACAATTGTGTAAAATAACTTCCTGACTTAGTACCAGAGGTGTGGACTCGAGTCACATGACTTGGACTCGAGTCAGACTCGAGTCATGAATTTGATGACTTTAGACTCGACTTGACAAAATGTAAAAAGACTTGCAACTCGACTTAGACTTTAACATCAATGACTTGTGACTTCACTTGGACTTGAGCCTTTTGAATTGACATGACTTGACATGACTTGCTACTTTCCCCAAAACCCAAAGATGAAAAAGTTATTCGGGAGCGCTCCGTATTTTTCATTGTGTACTTGTCTATCAGCGTTGCGTGTGTCAGCTGGTGTGCTCTCAGTACAACAGCCAATCAAATTAGATCTACTTTGTTTTCATCACACAGCATTCATCCAATCAAATTGCAGGACAACCAACGAAGAAGACATGTCCAAACCACACGCCAGTGAACAAAAAATGATACCTAAAATAATTTCGTTTGGGTATAAAAATTACGAGGTGGTCAACACAAAACGGTTTGCAGTATGCAACACATGCGGTTCCAAAATTACTGATGGAGAGGCAACAACTTCCAACTTTGTCCGGCATTTGAAGTTGCACAAAGAACGGTAAGTTTTGAATGTAAGATAACGTTTATTGGCTAAGTAACGTGACTTTTATTTGCTGTGTAGTTAAATCAGTGAGGCTGTAAACTCACTGCTAACGTTATAACGTTATTGCAAACACGGGAATCTGTTGCAGTTCACTACCTTATTCATACTTTTTGTTCAGTGATTTTTTTTAAGCAGGGTTACGTTAGTCAATATATCACACGTAACGTTAGACGGCGGTCAGCAGCACCGCGTATTTTAGCCACCTAAAAAAAGACAAAAATAGTAAAATAAAGGTAAAATAAATACTACGCCCCCATCGTGCACAAATGACTGACAGACTCTTGGCTAATTTGGTCTTTTGCAAATGCAATGCAGCATAGGGCCCTGACATATAAAAAGTACAACTTTTTTGTTATGTTCACGTATATGTCATGTTTTTTCAATGTTAACACTTTTGTACAAATAAGTACATTTGCACTTTATTTTTTAATGTGTTTGTTCTGTAAAGGAATGAGTTAATGTTTAAAATGACTGGTTAATAGTGCTATTATAAAGTGCAATGTCAGCACAATTTTCTTAACTGCAATTTAAAATGCACTTGTTTTAATAAATAAATACAGCGTTTGAAAAGCATACACAATCTGTGTTAATATATTAGTCTGTGGTTAAAAGGACTTGAAAGGACTCGAAACTCAAAATGCAGGACTTAGGACTTGACTTGAGACTTTCCAGTCTTGACTTTGGACTTGACTCGGGGCTTGCCTGTCTTGACTCGGGACTTGACTCGGACTTGAGGGCAAAGACTTGAGACTTACTTGTGACTTGCAAAACAATGACTTGGTCCCACCTCTGCTTAGTACCGTACACTTACTCAAAACCCTCCCGCAAATCTCCACCTCCAACGTGGCTTGGAGATGCAATCAATTAAAAGTCCATTAAAATGTGTGTTTTCAAGACCGTAGTCATTTGGAAAAAGTCCAAGCCGCTCCCTTGACGAGCACGCGGCACAGTAACGGTCACAGTCGACTGAGTGCTGTCAAGCCAAGATGTATGAGTGGGCGCGCGAAGCGGACATCATTTCGGTGTAAAGATGGGAAATGTTATTACTTCCTGATTATTGAAGTATTTTTGAAGGGGCCGCCAGTGTGCGCCTTTGCGTCCGGATTGGCGCTCGGGTTAAACTATTTATGTGTGCACGTCTCCTCTTTTTAAACAACGTAAACAAAGGCTATCCATCATAAGCGGTGAACGTCGTAATTGTTAGCAGTCGTCGGCTTTTTTTTTGCCAGTCGGATCTAAGGATCGCGTTTGAAATTAACAGCCATCTATTTTCATTTGTGGAATATAAACTGAACGGTTTACAAACCCCGTTTCCACATGAGTTGGGAAATTGTGTTAGATGTAAATATAAACGGAATACAATGATTTGCAAATCATTTTCAACCCATATTCAGTTGAATATGCTACAAAGACAACATATTTGATATTCAAACTGATAAACATTTATTTTTTGGCAAATAATCATTAACTTTAAAATTTGATGCCAGCAACACGTGACAAAGAAGTTGGGAAAGGTGGCAATAAATACTGATAAAGTTGAGGAATGCTCATCAAAGACTTATTTGGAACATCCCACAGGTGAACAGGCAAATTGGGAACAGGTGGGTGCCATGATTGGGTATAAAAGTAGATTCCATGAAATGCTCAGTCATTCACAAACAAGGTTGGGGCGAGGGTCACCACTTTGTCAACGAATGCGTGAGCAAATTGTTGAACAGTTTAAGAAAAACCTTTCTCAACCAGCTATTGCAAGGAATTTAGGGATTTCACCATCTACGGTCCGTAATATCATCAAAGGGTTCAGAGAATCTGGAGAAATCACTGCACGTAAGCGGCTAAGCCCGTGACCTTCGATCCCTCAGGCTGTACTGCATCAACAAGCGACATCAGTGTGTAAAGGATATCACCACATGGGCTCAGGAACACTTCAGAAAACCACTGTCAGTAACTACAGTTGATCGCTACATCTGTAAGTGCAAGTTAAAACTCTCCTTTGCAAGGCGAAAACCGTTTATCAACAACACCCAGAAACGCCGTCGGCTTCGCTGGGCCTGAGCTCATCTAAGATGGACTGATACAAAGTGGAAAAGTGTTCTGTGGTCTGACGAGTCCACATTTCAAATTGTTTTTGGAAACTGTGGACGTCGTGTCCTCCGGACCAAAGAGGAAAAGAACCATCCGGATTGTTATTAAGTGTAAAAGCCAGCATCTGTGATGGTATGGGGGTGTATTAGTGTCCAAGACATGGGTAACTTACACATCTGTGAAGGCGCCATTAATGCTGAAAGGTACATACAGGTTTTGGAGCAACATATGTTGCCATCCAAGCAACGTTACCATGGACGCCCCTGCTTATTTCAGCAAGACAATGCCAAGCCACGTGTTACATCAACGTGGCTTCATAGTAAAAGACTGCGGGTACTAGACTGAGTCCAGACCTGTCTCCCATTAAAAATGTGTGGCGCATTATGAAGTTTAATTCCTCAACGGAGACCCCCGGACTGTTGAACAATTTAAGCTGTACATCAAGCAAGAATGGGAAAGAATTCCACCTGAGAAGCTTAAAAAAATGTGTCTCCTCAGTTCCCAAAAGTTTACTGAGTGTTGTTAAAAGGAAAGGCCACGTAACACAGTGGTGAACATGCCCTTTCCCATCTACTTTGGCACGTGTTGCAGCCATGAAATTCTAAGTTAATTTTTATTTGCTAAAAAAAATAAAGTTTATGAGTTTGAACATCAAATATCTTGTCTTTGTAGTGCATTCAACTGAATATGGGTTGAAAATGATTAGCAAATCATAGTATTCCGTTTATATTTACCGGTACATCTAACACAATTTCCCAACTCATATGGAAACAGGGTTTGTACATGATCTTAGCATCTCGGTATCAAACAAATGTTTATAATCTGCGCCTCAAAATATGAATATCATTTTTTTAACCAGGAATCTTGTATTCACATCACGGCATTTGATTCGAATTTATGGTTATGGTTATGATGTTAGTTTATTCCGAACATGCATGCATTTAGAACATGATACCTCAAATAATCACAGTTTCTTATTACAGCATGTACGAAAAAGAACGGGAGCAGAGCTCGTTACTAAAATACCGATACACTTTTATGAACATACTGTAAAATACATGTGTGAGGTCCCTGTTCAAAATGCGTTGGCAGACATGCTGGCATAGATGTAATATAGTTACCGTCAAAGTTTTATTAACATTCGTCAAATGGTCAAATACTTTTTGATAGGGTTGTACGGTATAGTACCACGGTACTAATGAATCATATTCAGTACTATACCGCCTCTAAAAAGTACCGGTCCGCCAAACCCCCTCTCCCAAAATGTAAACAAATGCCATTGGTGGATCTAATATTCACTGTAATGATATCTAGTCGATACTACTATGATTACCTCGATATTTTTTAGAATCACAAAATCTTTTTTCGTTTAAAAAAAAAAAAAAGTAGTATTTTTAGAAACTCAGGAAATATGTCCCTGGACACATTAGGACTTTGAATATGACTATTGTATGATCCTGTAACGATTTGGTATCAGATTGATACCTACATTTGTGGAATCATCCAAAACTAATGTAAAGTATCCAAACAACAGAAGAATAAATGATTATTACATTTTAACAGAAGTATACATAAAACATGTTAAAAGAGAACGTAAGATTTTCTACCGCTTGTCCTTAATAATTTTGAAAAATAATAGAATGATAAATGACACAATGTACGTCAGCAGCTAAATTAGGAGCCTTTTTTTGTTTACTTACTACTAAAAGACAAGTTGTCTTGTATGTGCACTATTTTATTTAAGGACAAAATTGCAATAAAAAACATATGTTTAATGTACCCTAAGATTTTTTGTTAAAATAAAGCCAATAATGGCATTTTTTGTGGTCCCCTTTATTTAGAAAAGTACCGAACATTATCCAAATACATTTTGGTGCCGGGACAACATTACTTTTGGACAAAAATGTAAGTAAGTACCCCTGGGACAATATTGCTTGATGGCGGCATTAAATAAGTAAAACAAACTTCTCGATAACGGACCTTTTATCAGAAACATAATTTCCTATATCATATATGTGTGCGTTGCTCGATGTTTTTTCCTGGTCTCAAACTAAACCACCACCCCTCAAGGAGTTTAGTTTTGAACTCGCTTTTTTAAATTTAGGTTGCCTTTCAAATGTCTATTCTTGGTGTTGGGTTTTATCAAATACATTTCCCCCAAAAATGCGACTTATACTCCAGTGCGACTTATATATGTTTTTTTCCTTCTTTATTACGCATTTTCGGCAGGTGCGACTTATACTACAGAGCGACTTATACCCCGAAAAATATGGTACAATGATTTGCAAATCCTTTTCAACTTATATTCAATCAATCAATCAATCAATGTTTATTTATATAGCCCTAAATCACAAGTGTCTCAAATCCTCGGTACAAAGCCCACATAAGAGCAAGGAAAAACTCACCCTAGTGGGACATCGATGTGAATGACTATGAGAAACCTTGGAGAGGACCGCATATGTGGGTAACCGCCCCCCTCTAGGGGAGACCGAATGCAATGGATGTCGAGTGGGTCTGACATAATATTGTGAGAGTCCAGTCCATAGTGGATCCAACATAACAGTAAGAGTCCAGTCCATAGTGGGGCCAGCAGGACACCATCCCGAGCGGAGACGGGTCAGCAGCGCAGAGATGTTCCCAACCGATGCACAGGCGAGCGGTCCACCCCGGGTTCCGACTCTGGACAGCCAGCACTTCATCCATAACCACCGGACCTGTGCCCCTATTGAATAGACTGCAAAGACAGATACTTAATGTTCCAACTGAGAAACTAAATTTATTTTGCAAATAAGCGTTAACTTAGAATTTAATGGCAGCAACACATTGCACAAAAGTTGGCATTTTTACCACTGTGTTACATGGCCTTTCCTTTTAACAACACTCAGTAAACGTTTGGGAACTGAAGAGACCAATTTTGGAAGCTTCTCAGGTGGAATTCTTTCCCATTCTTGCTTGATGTACAGCTTAAGTTGTTCAACAGTCCGGGGTCTCCGTTGTGGTATTTGAGGCTTCATAATGTGCCACACATTTTCAATGGGAGACAGGTCTGGACTACAGGCAGGCTCCTTCTTCACCACAACGGATCGATACAGCGTCCGCATTACTGAAGACGCCACACCGATCCGCCTGTTGACCTCACGATCCACTCTTCCCTCACTCGTGAACAAGACTCCGAGGTACTTGAACTCCTCCACTTGGGGCAAGATCTCCTCCCCAACCCGGTGATGGCATTCAGCCCTTTTTCAGGCGAGAACCATGGACTCGGACTTGGAGGTGCTGATTCCCAATATGTTATTTATTATTTTATATTATATATAATTTTTTTAAATTTAAAACACTTCCTTGTGGTCTGTTTTACAGATCATCTTCAAGCCGCTTTTCTGACAGTCGCTTCTGGTGGGCGCCGTTTTGTGGGCGGTCTTATTTACGTGGCTCACCTTCGGCAGCGTCTTCTCCCCGTCATCTTTGTTGTAGCGGTGTAGCGTGCAAGGATGGGAGTGGAAGAAGTGTCAAAAGTTGGCGCTAACTGTTTTAATGACATTCAGACTTTACTTAAATCAATAACGGAGCAGCATCTCCTCATCCGGACAAGTAAAAAAAACGTTCGACCGGAACTCTCTAATAACTAAAGTTCCTTGGGTGAATAATGTAAACTCACTACACCGGTGTGTTTTAGCGCTTTCATGGCGAGTTTACTGACATATATAAGTTAGAACTTTACACTACTTTATATTAGAAATGGCAACAGCGGAGGATGAATGTCCCATAACAAGAAGAAAGAGAAAAAGAAGAAGCTTATCAACTACGTTGTCGGCACAGACTACAAAGGCGGAAGTGCGCAAATTTTCAGGACTTATGCAGATCCCAAATGAAGACCAGCAGGTACAAGAAGGTAAGAAAAGTTGCTTTTGCATAATATTGCGAAACAAAATGCCAGATAATATGTCTTACCTTATACACACACCGTAATAATACTCGTATGTAGAAGCACAGTACAATCCATCAAGCGGTGTGGCGTCATAGCTTACCAAAGTCGCACTAAAACATTTTGATGGATTTTTGAGCGCCGTGTGTAATGTTCTATATTTTCAATGGAACATATAAAATGTTGGTGTTGTTTACTTAAGTCATATTGCAGTCTACAAGTCTCTCTTATGTGTGACTGCCATCATGTTGCAGTCTACACGTATATCTTATGTTTGACTGCCATCGACTGGTCACACTTATCATTTCACTATGTACCAAATCAAATAGCTTTGAGGTCGGTAAGCACAACCAAAATTATTCCGTACATTAGGTTATAAGGCGCACTGTCGAATTTTGAGAAAATGAAAGGATTTTATGGAAATTTGCGGTAATTGGTAGTTTGCTATTTAGCAGCTAATGCTAACATGATGTTGACAGTTGATAGGCTGGTCATTGTTTGGGACCAAGTACTGCAAGTACTGTACCTCAAATAAATGAGGTACAGAACGGTGTTTTGTGGCTTTTTTTGGCAACTTAGTTTGTTGATCCACAAGGGAAATTGTTACACACAGTAGCTCAGTTACAAAGGATGGAAAGGGTAAGGATGGAAAGGATAATGCAGGTATAAAGTAGACTAAAAATGCACCGTAGTAGCAGTATAAAATATAACATGTATGTAATATTTACATATTATATATACAGTTATGATATATACTGGTATATTATTTGTATACACTATTTATAACATATACCATGTACAATAGTACAGTATATGTAACAGCTGCAGCATAAAGAGAGACTAAGAAGTCAAAATCGTCGTGCTTTAGTTTAGCTTACAATCTTTTTTTGATGATAACATGCTATTTAGACGATGACAGCAATACAATGACATAATCTAAATTGTCATGGTTTATGTTATACATTAGCATACGGCGTGGATGTGAGCAATTTGCTTATACCGCCACATCCTTGCAGACTTCCTCTGCAGTAATGAACTAACATTTGAGTTTCATAGCATAACGAGCAATTGACCCACACACACACACACACACACACACACACACGCTGTAATATCCCAGTTTCATTCACTCCATTCTCAGCATTGATTTTTTTCCCCTTCTTCGTATAAACAGCTGCCGCCAGCTGATATTGCAGCACAATTAGCCTGCACATTACTAAATTACCGGCAGATTAAAAGTGAAACAGCTCAGTTCATAACTCGCCCGCATAACTGCCAGGGAGGAAATTAATATGGATTCAAAAGGTCCTCGGAGACGAGGGCCGTAAAACAAATCTATAAGGAGGAAGTCCACTCCACAGGCATGTCGGGAGTTTCCTGTCAGCAGCGGGCGGCCGGGGCAATTAATATGGCCTTTAATTAGATTTGCATATGAGCATCGATAAGGCTAACAGTGCTCTCCACGTGGGTGGGCCGCTCTCAACCTCCTACGTTATGTTTGTGTTACAATAAAGTCCCTCGGCTACTGAGGTGGGAGTGAAGTCAAGCAGAATAAGATGCATAATTTGCATTCTTTAGACCAAACCTATTTTTTTTATGTTTTACTTTAATGAACAGTTAAACAATAGAAAACTGGCATGAAGTGGGATTTTGTCTAATTCTTGCAAGATTGTTTTGCAGAAAAAAAATAGAAATATTCTTAAATTAACGAGGGATTTTGTTATCCCACTAGACCAGTGGTTCTTAAAGGGGAACATTATCACCAGACCTATGTAAGCGTCAATATATACCTTGATGTTGCAGGAAAAAAGACCATATATTTTTTTAACCTATTTCCGAACTCTAAATGGGTGAATTTTGGCGAATTAAACGCCTTTCTATTATTCGCTCCCGGAGCGATGACGTCACAACATGACGTCACATCGGGAAGCAATCCGCCATTTTCTCACTTTCGTCGGTGTGTTGTCGGTGTCACACCGCGGTGAGGGATGTCTTGTCTTGGTTTTTTCTGTCTTGTGATGTGCATGTTTTAGTTTGAAAAGTAACTCTCCTCTCGTTTCAGGTCACTTGCCCTTCCTTTTGTGTCATCAGTCTGACGTCATCCCGATTCCCTAATTGTTTCCACCTGTTCCCTATTACCCTCATGTGTCTTATAAGCCCACTCCTTCCTTTGTTCTGTGCCAGATTGTTTCGTCTATTCGTGCTCTCTAGCATCCATGTTCCTGTCCATGCCTTGTCTTGCCTTGCCTCAGTTTGTAATTAATTCCTTGATCTTGAATCCCCTTTGTTACTATTTTGAATTTTTCCTTTCTTCCTCCTCAGCAGAGCGACTTTTTGTTATTTAGTATATTCAACCGAAGTGGTGAGTTTCAGTTATTTTCTCATTCTATCCTCAATTTTTGAGTGACTCTTTTTGTTAATACTTTATTAGATTAGTGAGTGTAGAAATTTTCATAGCTATTTGTTTTTTCCTCCTGTTGGAGCGTTTTCTGTTTATACATTTTATAACATATACGGCGCCAATTATAGTTTGTCTTTGCTTTTGTGTTTTCCTCCGTTTGGAGTGATTTTTTGTTGTTGCTATTTTTTCTTGGAATCTTTTTTGCCGATTAGTTTTTGGTTAAAGATAGATATTGTAATCCTTGACTTGGGAGGTGAAAGGAAGTTTTCAAAATAAAAGCCTGTCCAAATTCCCTACTCTGCATCTGAGTCCTATCCTTTTACCAAGCCTGATAGTCGGAGGGTGTAACAACACGAACAGGGACGGATTCAAGTTGCACCAGTGGCCCAAAGATGCGAAAGTGGCAAGAAATTGGACGGAATTTGTTCAAAATACGAGGCTGTGGGGAAAGCCGACGAAATGGTCAGTCGTTTGTTCCGCACACTTTACCGACGAAAGCTATGCTACGACAGAGATGGCAAGAATGTGTGGATATCCTGCGACACTCAAAGCAGATGCTGACATCAACTCCAAAACTGGACGGATCAGCTTTCAGGAAAAGAGAGCGGATGAGGGTATGTCTACAGAATATATTAATTGATGAAAACTTTATTCATTACTCGCGGTTTTACGTAAATTATTATACATAAACTGTGTTTACCAATAATTTAGCTTAAAAACATTTATTTTTACCATAATATGTTACGTTAATATACCAGGCACGTTCTCAGTTGGTTATTTATGCCTCATATAACGTACACTTATTCAGCCTGTTGTTCACTATTCTTTATTTATTTTAAATTGTCTTTCAAATGTCTATTCTTGGTGTTGGGTTTTATCAAATAAATTTCCCCAAAAAATACGACTTGTACTCCAGTGCGACTTATATATGTTTTTTTCCTTCTTTATTATGCATTTTCGGCCAGTGCGACTTATACTCCGGAGCGACTTATACTCCGAAAAAAACGGTAATAACGGCATTAGTAAGGCTGTTAGTTCTACTAGTAACGAGTAATCTAATTAATTACGTATAGGTCCGTTAAGATGCCGTGAGCGGTAGCTTGATGTGACTTGGCACGCTACTTTTGATGTGGTTTTATGTCAACAACACAACAAGTGATGCAAGTTATTTTAACCGGTTTGTCTGTATAGCACATTTAAAAAACAACTCCGTTTGGCCAAAGTGCTGTACAGACTTAAGAAACAGTTTGAAACAAAAAAAGGGCACATATAGCGTCACATTTACATTGTAACACAAAAGGATGAATAAAATACAATCGTAAAATGTACCTTAAAAGAAGTGCAGAATACATCACCTAAAATACTCAAGTGTGATAAATAAATAAAAAATGTATAAAACAAGAAATACAAATGACCAAGATACCTTGCCAGGGAGTAAAACTATGTTTTGAACCTAGATTTAAATTGTGTTTTATATATATGTATGTATATATACGTTAGGTCAGAAAAAAACACAGAGGCTATTTCATCCCTACAAGCCTGTTTTGCAGGTTTCTCTGCTCTTCAGAGAAACCTGTGAAACAGGCTTACGTTAAGAGATGTTTCATGAGAGCAATCTTTTTTCCTGACCTAACATATATTCCGCCCTACCCCGGTATTGAGCACTGTATAACGGATAAACCACAGAAACCTCGACTATATATGTATATATATAAGAAATACTTGACTTTCAGTGAATTCTAGCTATATATATATATATATATATATATATATATATATATATATATATATATATATATATATATATATATATATATAAGAAATACTTGACTTTCAGTGAATTCTAGCTATATATATATATATATATATATATATATATATATATATATATATATATATATATATATATATATATATATATATATATATATATATATATATATATATATATATATAAAATACTTGAATTTCAGTGTTCATTTATTTACACATATACACACACATAACACTCATCTACTCATTCTTGAGTTAAGGGTTGAATTGTCCATCCTTGTTCTATTCTCTGTCACTATTTTTCTAAGCTTGCTGAACACCCTCTCTGATGATGCATTGCTGTGTGGCACGCACAAAAGTGCTTTCATCAAATGCACTAGAGTCTGGAATCTTCCATCTCTCCCTAGCATGGCCCAAAACCGGTCAATCTTTGCTTCCTGAGGAGGATCTTCACTGCCAAGCACTTGGTACTCCACTACTTCTTCCCGGAAGGCTATCCAGGTCCAATCGCAGCTGCGGCTTGGAACTTACAAGCGTATTTCTTCATCTTACTCGTCGTCGGCGTCGCCATGGCTGTATCTTTTCTCATTCTTCTGTTTCATCTCCTTGTTGTGTGCGCAGTTGTGCACTGCACTCTCTAAAAGCCGTAGATGTTATTGTCACATATGCATGTACAGTAGATGGCAGTATTGTCCTGTTTAAGAGTGTCACAACATTGGCTGTTTACGGCAGACGAACTGCTTTACGGTAGATGAAAACGTGACTGCTGTTGTTGTGTGTTGTTACCGCGCTGGGAGGACGTTAATGAAACTGCCTAACAATAAACCCACATAAGAAACCAAGAACTCGCCCTCGGTCATTCCACAGTTACAACGTGATTGGACAGGCACGCTGTTTATATTGTGGGAAAGCGGACGTGAAAACAGCATGGAGCTGGAGGGGGCGTGGCCTCCAGCTCGGTTTGAATTTCGGGAGACTTTCGGGAGAAAATTTGTCCCGGGAGGTTTTCGGGAGAGGCGCTGAATTTCGGGAGTCTCCCGGAAAATCCGGGAGGGTTGGCAAGTATGCTTGACTTTGACACGTAAGTACTATAAGAACAAAAAAGCATACCAATGCCATTTTGTATGGTCATGTGTGGGTTAAGATTTTGAACATCTGAATCTTAGACCTATGTTTTGCGAAGTGTGTTTTATGCAAATAAGCCACAGAGAAATTCCACATATAAAACCACATCTAGGCTGCTTTCAAGGAGAATGGGATCTTTTGGTGTGGCTTTTTTCATCTGCTTTTAAAGACAAGAGCGCAGGGAGGATTAATATACATTTGTTTTGTTGTTGTATGTGAAGACGTCTCAAGGAAGTGACTGACTACATGGACAAGTGATGATCTTGAAGAATTCCTGACTCAGTGTGAAGAGATCATTTACAAGCATGAAAATGAGAAGCCGTATCCATGTACAGAACAACATGACATGAAAACTGCTGCAACAGCCGGGAGGGCAGAATTCAACCATCCTAAATGCATCAGCGCCTGCACATCACACCAGAGGAAGTGCACAGCCAGGTGAGAAAACACCTTCTTTTTTTTTTTTACAAGCGTATGTTCACCGAACCCCATTTAGCATTATTTAACCATTCATGCACAAAACACCTGAGGAGCGAAGGCCTCGTATATGTAGGAGGTGTTAAACTAGTAAATATCTATTTTTGTTACGGATAGAAAATACCAGAGGTGGGACCAAGTCATTGTTTTGCAAGTCACAAGTAAGTCTCAAGTCTTTGCCCTCAAGTCCGAGTCAAGTCCCGAGTCAAAACAGGCAAGCCCCGAGTCAAGTCCAAAGTCAAGACTGGAAAGTCTCAAGTCAAGTCCTAAGTCCTGCATTTTGAGTTTCGAGTCCTTTCAAGTCCTTTTAACCACAGACTAATATATTAACACAGATTGTGTATGCTTTTCAAACGCTGTATTTATTTATTAAAACAAGTGCATTTTAAATTGCAGGAAAGAAAATTGTGCTGACATTGCACTTTATAATAGCACTATTAACCAGTCATTTTAAACATTAACTCATTCCTTTACAGAACAAACACATTGAAAAATAAAGTGCAAATGTACTTATTTGTACAAAAGTGTTAACATTAAAAAAACATGACATATACGTGAACATAACAAAAAAGTTGTACTTTTTATATGTCAGGGCCCTATGCTGCATTGCATCTGCAAAAGACCAAATTAGCCAAGAGTCTGTCAGTCATTTGTGCACGATGGGGGCGTAGTATGATGCCACCATGGCTGAAAACTCGCTCCACTGGAGCACTGGAGGCAGGCACTGCCAAGACTCTCATGGCCACTCGGAACAGTGAAGGAAGAGTCTTCATGTTCAATGCCCAGAACAAAAGGGGGGAGAGAGTTGTTTTGGGTTGGTGCACTACTTGTAAGTGTATCTTGTGTTTTTTATGTTGATTTAATTAAAAAAATTAAAAAAAACATTTTATTTCTTGTGCGGCCCGATACCAATCGATCCACGGACCAGTACCGGGCCGCGGCCCGGTGGTTGGGGACCACTGAGGTAAACAACCAACAGTATGTCAGAAAGCTAGCTAAAACGGTACACATATTCATAATATAGTATACATTTTAACTGACCTTTATTTTACTATTTTTGTCTTTTTTTAGGTGGCTAAAATACGCGGTGCTGCTGACCGCCGTCTAACGTTACGTGTGATATATTGACTAACGTAACCCTGCTTAAAAAAAAAATCACTGAACAAAAAGTATGAATAAGGTAGTGAACTGCAACAGATTCCCGTGTTTGCAATAACGTTATAACGTTAGCAGTGAGTTTACAGCCTCACTGATTTAACTACACAGCAAATAAAAGTCACGTTACTGCCAATAAACGTTATCTTACATTCCAAACTTACCGTTCTTTGTGCAACTTCAAATGCCGGACGAAGTTGGAAGTTGTTGCCTCTCCATCAGTAATTTTCGAACCGCATGTGTTGCATACTGCTTACCGTTTTGTGTTGACCACCTCGTAATTTTTATACCCAAACAACATTATTTTAGGTATCATTTTTTGTTCACTGGCGTGTGGTTTGGACATGTCTTCTTCGTTGGTTGTCCTGCAATTTGATTGGATGAATGCTGTGTGATGAAAACAAAGTAGATCTAATTTGATTGGCTGTTGTACTGAGACCACACCAGCTGACACACGCAACGCTGATAGACAAGTACACAATGAAAAATACGGAGCGCTCCCGAATAACTTTTTCATCTTTGGGTTTAGGGGAAAGTAGCAAGTCATGTCAAGTCATGTCAATTCAAAAGGCTCAAGTCCAAGTGAAGTCACAAGTCATTGATGTTAAAGTCTAAGTCGAGTTGCAAGTCTCTTTACATTTTGTCAAGTCGAGTCTAAAGTCATCAAATTCATGACTCGAGTCTGACTCGAGTCCAAGTCATGTGACTCGAGTCCACACCTCTGGAAAATACTGTGTTTACCATTATTTATAGGGAATGGAAGGTATTTCCATTGACTTCAAAGGACCATTAAGGCTCAATTGAAATGGAAAAACATACAAATGCAATTTTAACTCCAAAAATAGAAGCGATATTATTTTATTTTCCGGGCCATAGGGCCATAGGTCTTATTTCATACAAAAGGCGCACCGGATTAATAAGGTGCATTAAAGGGGTCATAATATGATTTTTTTCTGAATTTAAAACCTTTCCTTGTGGTCTATATCAGTGGTCCCCAACCACCGGTCCGTGGATCGATTGGTACTGGGCCGCACAAGAAATAAAACATTAAAAAAATATATTTTTTATTTTTTTATTTTTTTATTAAATCAACATAAAAAAAACACAAAATACACTTACAATTAGTGCACCAACCCAAAAAAAAACTCCCTCCCCCATTTACACTCATTCACACAAAAGGGTTGTTTCTTTCTGTTATTAATATTCTGGTTCCTACATTATATATCAACATATATCAATATAGTCTGCATGGGATACAGTCCGTGGGCACACATGATTGTATATTTTTATGTCAAAAAAAAAAAAAAAAAAAAAAAAAAAATAGTACCATACCATCCATCCATCTTCTTCCGCTTATCCGAGGTCGGGTCGCGGGGGCAGCAGCCTAAGCAGGGAAGCCCAGACTTCCCTCTCCCCAGCCACTTCGTCCAGCTCTTCCTGTGGGACCCCGAGGCGTTCCCAGGCCAGCCAGGAGACAAAGTCTTCCCAACGTGTCCTGGGTCTTCCCCGCGGCCTCCTACCAGTCGGACGTGCCCTAAACACCTCCCTAGGGAGGCGTTCGGGTGGCATCCTGACCAGATGCCCGAACCACCTCATCTGGCTCCTCTCGATGTACATACAAAAGGCGCACCGGATTAATAAGGTGCATTAAAGGGGTCATAATATGATTTTTTTCTGAATTTAAAACATTTCCTTGTGGTCTACATCAGTGGTCCCCAACCACCGGTCCGTGGACCGATTGGTACTGGGCCGCACAAGAAATAAAACATTAAAAAAATATATTTTTTATTTTTTTTATTTTTTCATTAAATCAACATAAAAAAACACAAAATACACTTACAATTAGTGCACCAACCCAAAAAAAAACTCCCTCCCCCATTTACACTCATTCACACAAAAGGGTTGTTTCTTTCTGTTATTAATATTCTGGTTCCTACATTATATATCAACATATATCAATATAGTCTGCATGGGATACAGTCCGTGGGCACACATGATTGTATATTTTTATGTCAAAAAAAATAAAAATAAAAAAATAGTACCATACCATCCATCCATCTTCTTCCGCTTATCCGAGGTCAGCTCGCGGGGGCAGCAGCCTAAGCAGGGAAGCCCAGACTTCCCTCTCCCCAGCCACTTCGTCCAGCTCTTCCTGTGGGACCCCGAGGCGTTCCCAGGCCAGCCAGGAGACAAAGTCTTCCCAACGTGTCCTGGGTCTTCCCCGCGGCCTCCTACCAGTCGGACGTGCCCTAAACACCTCCCTAGGGAGGCGTTCGGGTGGCATCCTGACCAGATGCCCGAACCACCTCATCTGGCTCCTCTCGATGTACATACAAAAGGCGCACCGGATTAATAAGGTGCATTAAAGGGGTCATAATATGATTTTTTTCTGAATTTAAAACATTTCCTTGTGGTCTACATCAGTGGTCCCCAACCACCGGTCCGTGGACCGATTGGTACCGGGCCGCACAAGAAATAAAACATTTAAAAAAATGTTTTTTTATTTTTTATTTTTTTTATTAAATTAACATAAAAAACACAAAATACACTTACAATTAATGCACCAACCCAAAAAAAACTCCCTCCCCCACTCATTCACACTCATTCGCACAAAAGGGTTGTTTCTTTCTGTTATTAATATTTCTGGTTCCTTCATTATATATCAATATAGATCAATACAGTCTGCAGCGATACAGTCCGTAGGCACACATAATTATATTTTTTTATGACAAAAAAAAAAAATAAAATAGTACCATACCATCCAAGCTTATCGACTACGGCGTCGGCACGGACTACAGTGGCGGACGGGCGCACATTTTCAGGACTTAAGCAGATCTCAAATACACATCAGCAGGTACCAGAAGGTAAGAAAAGTTGGTTTTACATAATATTGTGAAACAAAACGCCAGATAAAACGTTTGTATGTCTGCTAACGGGTGAGACTAAAGTTGTTATGTCACAAGAAAAAAAAAACAATATCAGAGTTAGACTCCCAACAATAAAGCCAAATGTTTGTGTTAAAGGCCTACTGAAACCCACTACTACCGACCACGCAGTCTGATAGTTTATACATCAATGATGAAATCTTAACATTGCAACACATGCCAATACGGCCGGGTTAGCTTACTAAAGTGCAATTTTAAATTTTGCGCGGAATATCCTGCTGAAAACGTCTCGGTATGATGACGCCGGCGCGTGACGTCACGGATTGTAGAGGACATTTTGGGACAGCATGGTGGCCAGCTATAATGTCGTCTGTTTTCATCGCAAAATCCCACAGTATTCTGGACATCTGTGTTGGTGAATCTTTTGCAATTTGTTCAAAGAACAATGGAGACAGCAAAGAAGAAAGCTGTAGGTGGGAAGCGGTGCATTGCGGCCGGCATGCAGCAACACAAACACAGCCGGTGTTTCATTGTTTACATTCCCGCAAAATGACAGTCAAGCTTTACCATTGGCCTGTGGAGAACTGGGACAACAGAGACTCTTACCAGGAGGACTTTGAGTTGGATACGCAGACGCGGTACCGTGAGTACGCTTCCAAACATTTGATCGCTTGCCCGTACGTAACTTTGGGGAAATATATGTGCTGTATGAACTTTGGGTAGGTGAACGGTACTTTGGGCTGTGGGATTGAGTGTGTTGTGCAGGTGTTTGTGTTGTATTGGCGGGTTATATGGACGGGAGGGGGGAGGTGTTTGTTATGCGGGATTAATTTGTGGCATATTAAATATAAGCCTGGTTGTGTTGTGGCTAATAGAGTATATATATGTCTTGTGTTTATTTACTGTTTCAGTCATTCCCAGCTGAATATCAGGTCCCACCCGCCTCTCACAGCATCTTCCCTATCTGAATCGCTCCCACTGCCCTCTCGTCCTTCACTCTCACTTTCCTCATCCACAAATCTTTCATTCTCGCTCAAATTAATGGGGAAATTGTCGCTTTCTCTGTCCGAATCGCTCTCGCTGCTGGTGGCCAATGTGCAGATGTGAGAAGCTCCACAACCTGTGACGTCACGCGCATATCGTCTGCTACTTCCGGTACAGGCAAGGCTTTTTTATCAGCGACCAAAAGTTGTGAACTTTATCATCGATGTTCTCTACTAAATCCTTTCAGCAAAAATATGGCAATATCGCGAAATGATCAAGTATGACACATAGAATGGACCTGCTATCCCCGTTTAAATAAGAAAATCACATTTCAGTAGGCCTTTAAGTGTTAAGTCGTACTGTTACGTGAAAAAAAAAAAAAAATGATATGAGAGAAACGTTAGATTCTTACATGAACAGAGTCATTATTACTCCAACTTTTTGTTTTTAAAAAAGTAACTTTTTGAAAATAAAGTTCGAATTTACAATGGTTTTACCTTAAAAAAACATCTCATAAGAATAAAGTCATGAACTTATTTTTTTAGATTATATTCAAATCTTTATTTTTCAAGACAACAGTCATAACATGATGAGAGAATCTACATTTTAAAATAAACTCAAAATCGTACAGGGTTAAATTCCTGTGTTTCTTTAACATATTAGAACAAAGTCATATTTCTCAATATAACAGTTTGTTTGTCAAAATAAAATGCCCATTTTAGGAGAACAAAGTTATACTTAAAAATAAAAATAAAGATGCATGCTTTTTAATAATTATACAGTAAAAAAACTGTTATACTCTTAGAATTTTTATTTTTTATTTTTAAGAATAACGTCATGACCTAAGAAAAAAGTAGATTCATAATACTACACGCTTAAATATATGGTTTAAAATGTTAAGATATTTCTCATATTTTTGGGGAATAAAAATGTGTAATCTTACAAAAATATATGTATTTTTCAAGAAATAGTCAAAATCTTAGGAGACGCTTCACTTTTTGGGATTAAAGTCGAAAAATGACATGCATCAACATATGGCTGAAGAACTACAGTACATTCTGGAAAGACTATGACTATTTGTCCTAAAGACGACAAGCTATATTATTTCTCGCACGGTTCACATATTGAATTAGGCCTTTGAGTGTAGCTCTGAAATTCCTCTGCAATTTAAAGTTGACTATTGAAGAAACAACTGATAAAGGTCTATTGAACTCTTACCTCTCAGCACGTCTCAAATGAGCAGTCAGCACTAAGGGCAGCCATATTGTGTCTATAAGTGCAAATTGATCGATATCGCCGTCAAGTATCGGCGAGACAGAGCACACGCCATCGGAACCCCACGTCGATTATATACGTTTATTTCTTAGGGGAAATGGCCACTCTGTACGGTGGATCAATGGGCACATCAAAAGGTCGTCAGCAACATGCTTGTTAGTGTGTGACAGAGGTGTGGACTCGAGTCACATGACTTGGACTCGAGTCAGACTCGAGTCATGAATTTGATGACTTTAGACTCGACTTGACAAAATGTAAAAAGACTTGCAACTCGACTTAGACTTTAACATCAATGACTTGTGACTTCACTTGGACTTGAGCCTTTTGAATTGACATGACTTGACATGACTTGCTACTTTCCCCAAAACCCAAAGATGAAAAAGTTATTCGGGAGCGCTCCGTATTTTTCATTGTGTACTTGTCTATCAGCGTTGCGTGTGTCAGCTGGTGTGGTCTCAGTACAACAGCCAATCAAATTAGATCTACTTTGTTTTCATCACACAGCATTCATCCAATCAAATTGCAGGACAACCAACGAAGAAGACATGTCCAAACCACACGCCAGTGAACAAAAAATGATACCTAAAATAATGTTGTTTGGGTATAAAAATTACGAGGTGGTCAACACAAAACGGTAAGCAGTATGCAACACATGCGGTTCGAAAATTACTGATGGAGAGGCAACAACTTCCAACTTCGTCCGGCATTTGAAGTTGCACAAAGAACGGTAAGTTTGGAATGTAAGATAACGTTTATTGGCAGTAACGTGACTTTTATTTGCTGTGTAGTTAAATCAGTGAGGCTGTAAACTCACTGCTAACGTTATAACGTTATTGCAAACACGGGAATCTGTTGCAGTTCACTACCTTATTCATACTTTTTGTTCAGTGATTTTTTTTTTAAGCAGGGTTACGTTAGTCAATATATCACACGTAACGTTAGACGGCGGTCAGCAGCACCGCGTATTTTAGCCACCTAAAAAAAGACAAAAATAGTAAAATAAAGGTCAGTTAAAATGTATACTATATTATGAATATATGTACCGTTTTAGCTAGCTTTCTGACATACTGTTGGTTGTTTACCTCAGTGGTCCCCAACCACCGGGCCGCGGCCCGGTACCGGTCCTTGGATCGATTGGTATCGGGCCGCACAAGAAATAAAATGTTTTTTTTAATTTTTTTAATTAAATCAACATAAAAAACACAAGATACACTTACAAGTAGTGCACCAACCCAAAACAACTCTCTCCCCCCTTTTGTTCTGGGCATTGAATATGAAGACTCTTCCTTCACTGTTCCGAGTGGCCATGAGAGTCTTGGCAGTGCCTGCCTCCAGTGCTCCAGTGGAGCGAGTTTTCAGCCATGGTGGCATCATACTACGCCCCCATCGTGCACAAATGACTGACAGACTCTTGGCTAATTTGGTCTTTTGCAGATGCAATGCAGCATAGGGCCCTGACATATAAAAAGTACAACTTTTTTGTTATGTTCACGTATATGTCATGTTTTTTCAATGTTAACACTTTTGTACAAATAAGTACATTTGCACTTTATTTTTCAATGTGTTTGTTCTGTAAAGGAATGAGTTAATGTTTAAAATGACTGTAAAGTGCAATGTCAGCACAATTTTCTTTCCTGCAATTTAAAATGCACTTGTTTTAATAAATAAATACAGCGTTTGAAAAGCATACACAATCTGTGTTAATATATTAGTCTGTGGTTAAAAGGACTTGAAAGGACTCGAAACTCAAAATGCAGGACTTAGGACTTGACTTGAGACTTTCCAGTCTTGACTTTGGACTTGACTCGGGGCTTGCCTGTCTTGACTCGGGACTTGACTCGGACTTGAGGGCAAAGACTTGAGACTTACTTGTGACTTGCAAAACAATGACTTGGTCCCACCTCTGGTGTGTGAAGTTAGTGTGTGAAGGTTAATGCCATGATTTTAAAGTTGTAATTTCACATGAGTCTGATGCCTGATTCTGATCGAAGACATACAAATTTGAAAGTATCATGAATTTACGAACTCTTGAAAAGGGGTTTGTTAATAGAAAAGTTCCTATAGTCAAGCAAATTTTTCCATTAGAAACAATATAAATATGACGGGTTCCAGCCTGGACAAAAGTTCATATTTTTACACAATATCAAGTGCTCTCCAGTACTGTAACAACATACTAACATACCTGCCAACTACTCCGATTTTCCCGTAATTAGTACGGTTTTCATCAACCTATTCCGGGTTACGGTTGCAGTGATAAAAAATACGGTTTTTCATTAATTAAAAAAAAAAAAATTTTTTTAAGTTTTATTCACGAAATCGCGTAGCAACAATGACAATCGACACTGCTTCCCGTAACTTCCTATCGAGCCATTCCGAATGCCATGCGCGAGGCTATTTATAGCATCGCTGCCAAGCACGAGGCCATTGTTTCCAAACGAGCGAACGATCATGAAATCAGCCGGAGAAAAATCGCATACGAGTCTTAAACCGAAAAGAAAACTGCAGTCATTCCGTGAAGAATATTCAAAAGCCTATCCGGGAATAATTATCCGTTCCAAAAAGGGTAAAAACTACGCGAATTGCACCTTGTGCAGACAAGATTTTTCGATCGGACACGGAGGAATTAGCGATGTAAAAGACCACGTTGGGACAAAAAAACACAAGTCTAATGCCGTTGCTAGCGATACAAGTGGAAAACTTTCAACGTTTTTCGTCGCCCAAACAGATTCTTTGGATGTGATAAATGCCGAAGTTTTATTTACGGAGGCAATAATTGAGCAAACAAAAAGGTAATGACACCAATGTTATCTATTGGAATTGTTTAGTACTGTTAAAAGTGTTTATACTATTTATGCTTTCAAGTCCAAGTTGAAGAAATCTTGTTAAATGTTGACAGCATAACTACCAAAATACAGAAGTATGTCCTTAATATTTTTGCAGTGCTATTTCTGTTGAAAAGTTAAAATGATTACATTAGAGATGTGATGTGCCACTTTTCAAGTGTCTGATGGCTTAAATTAATTTTCATTAATTTTTCATATTTTGAATTCTTTTGAAAGGCTTATAAAAAAACTACATTTGAATTGTAATTCCATGCTATTGACAGGACTATTAATTTTAATGAAGTTAGCTTACCATGTTTACAGTATGATAATTGTGATAGAAATGTGAATTTTAGGCACATAATATTTTTTACAATTGAACAAGGCAGTAGATTATACAAGCTTGGACAGAAAGTTAATAATGACACCAATTTTTTTTTTAATGGAATTGTTTAGTACTGTTTTACCATTTGTTTACTGTAAAAAGTGTTTATACTGTTTATACTTTCAATTAACAAATTGAAGTCTTGTGAAAGATTGACAGGATAACTGGCATTAACTGTCAAAATAATTTCAAACTATTGAAGTTAGCTTACAGAATAAACATGTCAATCAACCCATATGATTTTTGCTGTAATATTTTTGTTTTGAAAAGTCACTGTGACTGATAGAAAAGTGATGGTTTTAGCAACATTTTAACCTGTCTGAATGCTAATAATCATTTTGCGGTTTTTCTGATTTCAAAAGTTGGCAGGTATGTACTAAGGATGTGATAAATTAACTATCTGTTTATTAACAATCTAAAACATCGAGCTCAAGTGTCCTGTATGCACTGCTCTGAAAAACTTATTAGTGGACCCCAACTTAAAAAAGTTGAAAAACTTATTCGGGTGTTACCATTTAGTGGTCAATTGTATGGAATATGTACTTCACTGTGCACCCTACTAATACAAGTCTCAATCAATCAAAGTCACACTCTGAAGTACCTTTGGTGCTCTCACAAATCATCCGTAATCACCAACATTCTTAACTTTAACAACCATATTGCTACAATAAAAAACATTTAATAAAAGAAAAATCCACTTACGGTACATGTATCTGTGCAGGAGACAATAAGTACATTTAAAGAATAGCGTCATTACATTCTTAACAATGATAGAGCAGGAAGAGGCTCGGAATACGTTTGTTGTAAAAATGTGTTATTAAGCGTTCTATCATTCAGTAATTGGCTCAACTGTCCTGTATGCAGGCCCTGCGATGAGGTGGCGACTTGTCCAGGGTGTACCCCGCCTTCCGCCCATGTGCAGCTGAGATAGGCTCCAGCAACCCCCGCGACCCGAACGGGACAAGCGGTAGAAAATGGATGGATTGTCCTGTATGCGTTGCACTGTCATTACACACGCACACACTCAGAAGTCCCTTTGGTGCTCTCACAAATCATCAGTAATCACAAAAATTCTTAATTTTAACAACCATATTGCTACAAAATAAACATTTTAAAAGAGGAAAATCCACTTACGGTACATTTATCTGTACAGGAGACAATAAGTACATTTAAAGAATAGTGTCATTACATTCTTAACAATGACAGAGCAGGAAGAGGCTCAGAAAAAGTTTGTTGTAAAATTTCTTATTAAGCGTTCTGTCATTCAGTAATTGGCTCAACTGTCCTGTATGCGCTGCGCTGTCATCACGCACGCACACACTCAGAAGTCCCTTAGGTGCTCTCACAAATCATCAGTAATCACAAAAATTCTTAACTTTAACAACCACATTGCTACAATAATAAACATTAAAAAAAATAAAAATCCACTTACGGTACATGTATCTGTGCATGATACAATAAGTACATTTAAAGAATAGTGCCATTACATTCTTAGCAATGACAGAGCAGGAAGAGGCTCGGAATACGTGTGTTGTAAAAATGTGTTATTAAGCGTTCTGTCATTCATTAATTGGCTCAACATGTCCTGCATGCAGGCCCTGCGATGAGGTGGCGACTTGTCCAGGGTGTACCACGACTTCCGCCCATGTGCAGCTGAGATAAGCTCCAGCAACCCCCGCGACCCGAATGGGACAAGCGGTAGAAAATGGATGGATGGATGGACGGTCCTGTATGCGCTGCGCTGTCATAACACACGCACACACTCAGAAGTCCCTTTGGTGCTCTCACAAATCATCAGTAATCACAAAAATTCTTAATTTTAACAACCACATTGCTACAATAATAAACATTAAAAAAAAATAAAAATCCACTTACGGTACATGTATCTGTGCAGGAGACAATACGTACATCTAAAGAATAGTGCCATTACTTTCTTAACAATGACAGAGCAGGAAGAGGCTCGGAATACGTTTGTTGTAAAAATGTGTTATTAAGCGTTCTGTCATTCAGTAATTGGCTCAACTGTCCTGTATGCGCTGCGCTGTCATAACACACGCACACACTCAGAAGTCCCTTTGGTGCTCTCACAAATCATCAGTAATCACAAAAATTCTTAATTTTAACAACCATATTGCTACAATAATAAACATTTTGATAAAGGAAAATCCACGTACGGTACATTTATCTGTACAGGAGACAATAAGTACATTTAAAGAATAGTGTCATTAGATTCTTAACAATGACGGAGCAGGAAGAGGCTTGGAATACGTTTGTTGTAAAAATGTGTTATTAAGCGTTCTGTCATTCAGTAATTGGCTCAACTGTCCTGTATGCGGGCCCTACGATGAGGTGGCGACTTGTCCAGGGCGTACGCCGCCTTCCGCCCATGTGCAGCTGAGATAGGCTTCAACAACCCCCGCGACCCTGAACGGGACAAGCGGTAGAAAATGGATGGACGGTCCTGTATGCGCTGCGCTGTCATAACACACGCACACACTCAGAAGTCCCTTTGGTGCTCTCACAAATCATCAGTAATCACAAACATTCTTAATTTTAACAACCATATTGCTACAATAATAAACATTTTAAAAGAGGAAAATCCACTTACGGTACATTTATCTGTACAGGAGACAATAAGTACATTTAAAGAATAGCGTCATTACATTCTTAACAATGACAGAGCAGGAAGAGGCTCGGAATACGTTTGTTGTAAAAATGTGTTATTAAGCGTTCTGTCATTCAGTAATTGGCTCAACTGTCCTGTATGCGCTGCGCTGTCATAACACACGCACACACTCAGAAGTCCCTTTGGTGCTCTCACAAATTATCAGTAATCACAAAAATTCTTAATTTTAACAACCATATTGCTACAATAATAAACATTTTGATAAAGGAAAATCCACGTACGGTACATTTATCTGTACAGGAGACAATAAGTACATTTAAAGAATAGTGTCATTAGATTCTTAACAATGACGGAGCAGGAAGAGGCTTGGAATACGTTTGTTGTAAAAATGTGTTATTAAGCGTTCTGTCATTCAGTAATTGGCTCAACTGTCCTGTATGCGGGCCCTACGATGAGGTGGCGACTTGTCCAGGGCGTACGCCGCCTTCCGCCCATGTGCAGCTGAGATAGGCTTCAACAACCCCCGCGACCCCGAACGGGACAAGCGGTAGAAAATGGATGGACGGTCCTGTAAGCGCTGCGCTGTCATAACACACGCACACACTCAGAAGTTCCTTTGGTGCTCTCACAAATCATCAGTAATCACAAACATTCTTAATTTTAACAACCATATTGCTACAAAAATAAACATTTTAAAAGAGGAAAATCCACTTACGGTACATTTATCTGTACAGGAGACAATAAGTACGTTTAAAGAATAGCGTCATTACATTCTTAACAATGACAGAGCAGGAAGAGGCTCGGAATACGTTTGTTGTAAAAATGTGTTATTAAGCGTTATGTCATTCATTAATTGGCTCAACTGTCCTGTATGCGGGCTCTGCGACTTGTCCAGGGTGTACCCCGCCTTCCGCCCATGTGCAGCTGAGATAAGCTCCAGCAACCCCCGCGACCCGAATGGGACAAGCGGTAGAAAATGGATGCATGGATGGACGGTCCTGTATGCGCTGCGCTGTCATAACACACGCACACACTCAGAAGTCCCTTTGGTGCTCTCACAAATCATCAGTAATCACAAAAATTCTTAATTTTAACAACCATATTGCTACAATAATAAACATTTTAAAAGAGGAAAATCCACTTACGGTACATTTATCTGTACAGGAGACAATAAGTACATTTAAAGAATAGCGTCATTACGTTCTTAACAATGACAGAGCAGGAAGAGGCTTGGCATACGTTTGTTGTAAAAATGTGTTATTAAGCGTTCTGTCATTCAGTGATTGGCTCAACTGTCCTGTATGCGCTGCGCTGTCATCACGCACGCACACACTCAGAAGTCCCTTAGGTGCTCTCACAAATCATCAGTAATCACAAAAATTCTTAACTTTAACAACCACATTGCTACAATAACAAACATTTAATAAAATAAAAATCCACTTAAATGTATCTGTACAGAAGACAATAAGTGCATTTAAAGAATCATTCATTACATTCTTAACAATGACAGAGCAGGAAGAGGCTTGGAATACGTTTGTTGTAAAAATGTCCTATTAATCGTTCTGTCATTGAGTAATTGACATTTTACATGAGTTTTGTGTTTGGTGCTTATAAACAGAGGGAACCTGGACATCATTATTTTGCACGACCTGGGACTTTTTTTTTTTTTTACAGGTGCACAATTTGAGAATCAATAGCAAAAATGCTAAATTAGGTTTATGTCATCATTCCATCACTCCATAGAGAGAGAGGTTCCACTATTTTCAGAATAACAACGGCGTCATCGGACAGACCGCGAACGTCGTAGCCGCTACCTGTCCACAGCGCTCGCCGGCCTGCTGTTTACTCAGCTGCCGGGGGCCTCCGTCTCCAGCCGCCGGGGGCCAAAAGGGAAACCAGGGGTCATGAAATATTTCATTTCCCAAGTAAAACATCTCCTATGGTCAAAGTAATGGATGTGCAATCAGGCCCAATGACTCGTTATTAGCCCAAGTCGGGGATCCACCGGAGGAAATGAGGGCAAGAAAGAAAAATGTTGTTTATATCTCGGAACTTTGTCACTTTGTCAGAGTTCTGAATGGGAAGTTAAATGGAAGGACGCTGTGAACTTTTCACACGCATTATCTCTCGTTTGGTCTGCCTGTGAAGGAGTTGTAGACATAGTTGTAGGGTGTAAGAACCTGAATTTCGGGTACGGAACATCTGTTACGGTCATACTTGACAACCCTCCCGAATTTTCCGGGAGACTCCCGAAATTCAGCGCCTCTCCCGAAAACCTCCCGGGACAAATATTCTCCCGAAAATCTCCCGATTTTCAGCCGGAGCTAGAAGCCACGCCCCCTCCAGCTCCTTGCGGACCTGAGTGAGGACAGCCTTTTTTCATGAAGGGAGGACAATAGGGTGACAAGAACTAAATCATCCAGACTAGAGATAAATTGTATTATTATGTTTATCTTACCTAAAAATAAATATATTTATTAATTAAAAAAAACAACAACTAAATACATGTTTACTATATTTTGCTAAAAACATCAAAATTAATTGTATTTTTATTTGTATTTTTTCCTGACTCTTTATTACATCCAGCCATAGAATTATACATTAAAAAAAACATATTTGAAATAATTAATTTTAAATTATCATAATAATTCATTTAAAATGACCATATTTAATTATTAAAATAATTGCTTGTTTATCAACAACTTTAGCATTTTATTCATTACATTTTGAAAATCAGAAGCCAAGTTATGTTATATTCCTTAATATTTATTTATGCAAGTTTGAAGTATCAATTATCTAAACACAGTTTTGTTTGCATATTTTCAGGATGTAGATATCTATATCTATATCTATATATATATATATATATATATATATATATATATATATATATATATATATATATATATATGTATATATATATATATATATATATATATATATATATATATATATATATATATATATATATATATATATATATATATATATATATATGTCTTAATAAGGTTATCCAAAAAATAGTGCTCGATACCGTAGTAGAGCGCAATATATGTATGTGTGGGAAAAAAATCACAAGACTATTTCATCTCTACAGGCCTGTTTCATGAGGGGGGGTACCCTCAATCGTCAGGAGATTTTAATGGGAGCATTCGCATACCATGGTTTATATAGGGCACAGAGTGGGTGGGTACAGGCTGGCCTAGGATACAATTTCACCCTCACCTATGAACCCACGCCAGGAAACCAGCCAAAAAAGAACAGAAAACGAAACGACATCATCTGGTACAACCCCCCATACAGCAAAAACGTCTCAACGAACATTGGACACAAATTCCTCAATCTGATTGACAAACACTTTCCCAAAGACAACATCCTAAGAAAAGTATTCAACAAGAACAACATTAAATTGAGCTACAGCTGCATGAACAATATACGACAAATCATCTCAAACCACAACAAAACAATTGCAAATGAGCCGTCGGCCCTCAGACAGAGCGACTCCAAAACCAACAAAGGATGTAATTGTCGAAAGAAACCTGAATGCCCTCTCAACGGGGGGTGCTTACAAACATCAGTTGTCTACCAATCTAAGGTAATACGCAAGGACATTAACACATCCGACACATATGTAGGATTAACCGAGGGAGAATTCAAAACCAGATGGAACAATCACAAGGCTTCTTTCAGGAACAAAAACCTGCGAAATACCACAGAACTCAGCAAACACATTTGGGACCTCAAAGACAATAATGTTGAATATTCAATAACATGGCAAATTCTTGCATCCAGCACACCTTACAATAGTGGTAATAAAAGATGCAACCTATGCTTGAAAGAGAAACTGTTTATTATTTACCGTCCAGACCTGTCATCCCTCAACAAGCGCAGCGAAATTGTAACAACATGCCGCCATAGACGGAAACACCTCCTAGGTAACACATGAGCCAATCACCACGCCCCTAGGCCAGCCTGTACCCACCCACTCTGTGCCCTATATAAACCATGGTATGCGAATGCTCCCATTAAAATCTCCTGACGATTGAGGGTACCCCCCCTCATGAAACAGGCCTGTAGAGATGAAATAGTCTTGTGATTTTTTTCCCACACATACATATATATATATATATATATATGTATGAAATACTTGACTTGGTGAATTCTAGCTGTCAATATACTCCTCCCCTCTTAACCACGCCCCCAACCACGCCCCGCCCCACCCCGCCCACACCCCCCACCTACCACCTCCCAAAATCGGAGGTCTCAAGGTTGGCAAGTATGGTTACGGTACAGAGGTGTACCGAGTCGCAACACACATCAAGTGAGAGACACGAAATCTAACGGTGTGTTCAAGTTATATTTGGAAGTCGGATTTTCCGAATTCCGAGTCGTAAATGTCTTAACTGGAAAAGTTGAAAGTCGGAGACTTACTAAAGAACACACGGCCCGACTGGGCTGTGTAAGTTACCCATGCCTTGGGCACTAATACACCCCCATACCATCACAGATGCTGGCTTTTCAACTTTGCGCCTATAACAATCCGGATGGTTCTCTTCCTCTTTGGTCCGGAGGACACGATGTCCACAGTTTTCCAAAAAAAAATTTGGAAATGTGGACTCGTCAGACCGCAGAACACTTTTCCACTTTGCATCAGTCCATCTTAGATGAGCTCGGGCCCAGTGAAGCCGGCGGCGTTTCTGGGTGTTGTTGATAAATGGCTTTCGCTTTGCATATTAGAATAGAATAGAATATAATAGAAAGTACTTTATTGATCCCTGGGGGAAATTCAGCACCACAGTTCGCTCACAATAGACAATAAATATTATACAGCATTATTCACATGTGAATAATATAATATAATGTACATATATTCTACACTTAAGTGCAGTCAAGAAAGAACATATGCATTATACAGTCAAATATAGTCATATTAGAGTTTTAACTTGCACTTACAGATGTAGCAACCAAACTGTAGTTACTCACAGTGGTTTTCTGAAGTGCTCCTGAGCCCATGTGGTGATATCCTTTACACACTGATGTCGCTTTTCGATGCAGTACCGCCTGAGGGATCGGAGGTCACGGGCATTCAATGTTGGTTTTCAACCTTGCTGTTTACGGGCATTGATTTTTCCAGATTCTCTGAACCTTTTGATGATATTACGGAGCGTAGATGGTGAAATCCCTAAATTCCTTGCAATAGCTGGTTGAGAAATGTTGTTCTTAAACAATTTGCTGTTCACAAAGTGGTGACCCTCGCTCCATCTTTGCGTGTGAATGACTGAGCATTTCATGGAAGCTGCTTTTATACCCGATCATGGCACCCACCTGTTCCCAATTAGCCTGTTCACCTGTGGGATGTTCCAAATAAGTGTTTGACGAGCTTTCCTCAACTTTATCAGTCTTTTTTTTGCCACTTGTGCCAGCTTTTTTGAAACATTTTGCAGGCATTTAATTCCAAATGAGCTAATATTTGCAGAAAATAACAACGTTTTCCAGTTCGAACGTCTTTGCAGTCTATTCAATTGAATATAGGTTGAAAAGGATTTGCAAATCATTGTATTCGGTTTTTATTTAGGATTTACACAACGTGCCAACTTTCCTGGTTTGGGTTTTTTTGGTAAATATTTGGACATTTGTCCATCGTTTCATAATAGTCCACATTCCAGTCGTGATGCATCGCGGAATCGATCACTTTCCCACCTCTGATATATGTTTTCTGATATATATTTTGTGTACCGTATTTTCCGCACCATTAGCCGCACCTAAAAACCACAAATTTACTCAAAAGCTGACAGTGCGGCTTTTAACCCGGTGCGCTTTATATATGGATTAATATTACGATTCATTTTCATAAAGTTTCGATCTCGCAACTTCGGTAAACAGCCGCCATCTTTTTTCCCGGTAGAACAGGAAGCGCTTCTTCTTCTACGCAAGCAACCGCCAAGGTAAGCACCCGCCCCCATAGAACAGGAAGCGCTTCTTCTTCTACTGTAAGCAACCACCCGCCCCGGAAGAAGAAGAAGCACGCGGTGCATGCTGGGATATGTGACGTTTCATTTCCATTTGTGTGTTTATGTAAAGACCCCAAAATGGCTCCTATTAAGTGTGTTGTCTGTCTAATTATAAATAATGCAGACGAGGCGTGTTAACTGAGTTCTCAACGTTTACTCACAGCGTGCTCATAACCACATTCTAACTGCCAGCATACAACAACGCTTCTCAGGGCTACCGCGCATGCTCGTCACTATCGTTGCATGCTGGGTAGTGTAGTTGTTATATTTGCTAGCTCATAACAGCACATTAAGAGACACGCTTACGCGCTTAATTCAATACTCGCCGTCATTCCGGGTGGATTGACAAAAGACCTCCAGCCGCTAGATATTGGTGTCAACAGGGCATTCGAAGCTAGACTGCTAACTGCGTGGGAACAATGGATGACCGAAGGCGAACACACCTTCACTAAGACAGGGAGGCAGCGCCGGACGACATTCGCCCAACTTTTCAATTCGGACACCGAAGGAGAAAAATTCGAGGGATTTATGAATGAAGAATAACTTCAGAAAGTGAGCGTTATGTTTATTTTGTGTGTTGTGACATTAACGTTCGAGCAACATTATGTTGCTATTGCTCTGCACTATTTTGAATTTTACTATGTTTGTGATTGCACATTTGCGTACATTTTGGGAGTGAACAGAGTTGTTAGAACGCTGGTTTTTAATATATTATTAAAGTTTGACTGACCTATCTGACTGTTTTTTTGACATTCCCTTTAGCGCAGCGTAGGCGCGGCTTATAGTCCGGGGCGGCTTATTGGTGGACAAAGTTATGAAATATGCCATTCATTGAAGGTGCGGCTAATAATCCGGTGCGCCTTATAGTGCGGAAAATACGGTATAGTTCATGTTATTGTTTTTGCTTTCATGTCACAACTTGTTAAAACAAATGGAAAAAAAAAACTGAGCAGTTTTGTATTTAGTGCTGACAATTATATTTCAATCTGAGGTACCTATACCGAAGCGTGATCATACCATACCCTTGTAGGCATAAAAACCAGGGAAAAGCACGGCCTTTCCCACTTTGGCTTTCTTTTGTTGACAGCAGATGGTGCTACAATCTCTTTGCAGAGCTGCGAAAGCTTCCGGAACTCCCCAGGCATGTGCCACTAACAGAAACAAGGGAGGGAAGGGGGGGGGGGGTTAGTTCCTGAGTTGAGGCAAATGTTTGTTGAAATAAGTGGAGATTTCCTGCTTTTTCCTTTGTGGAGTAAAATAAAAATACAAGCAGGGTGATACTTTCCCTCCTGCTGCAGCTTTTTTCTCTTTTCTTCCCACCCCCCCGACTCCTTCCCTTCACGCGTCCGCCTGTTTTGTAGTCGCCGTCCGGCAGAAATAGAGGATGCCGCTGCAGGCTCTAGCTCGCTGGGAATGATGGGAGGCATGGCGGATGTGCTGTGAGTAAGGCTGCGTTCACACTTGGGGTAGGGGAAAATTTAAAAAAAATAAATAAATAAATAAAAACTAATATTTTGTCATAACAGAACCAGTGAGGTTCACACCAGTTTAGTTATTTGCAATTTGATTTTAATATGCCTCGGTCAGTGTTAATTCACTTTCATACACATACTTACAATACATACTCATATCTAAAATATTTCACATTGTGTGGTTTTTACTTCATAAAATATAAAAAAAGATACATGTATAACACTTGATGTTATTTTCCATTTTTTTCATTTTTTCCCTTCACATTTCACATGCTGCAACTCAAATACCTCAACTTGTGAGTGTAACTGGTTCTGTTGTTGTTGTTAACACCAATCATTTTGTTCGGGCCGGCTAAAATGTTTTATTACATAAACTTCGTAAATTGTGAAAAATATAGACAAGTTTCAAACAGATGTGTTCTGTTAAACCACTCATGGTGACATAAACTAGTCGGTGGTGTTCTTGTTATATTTTTTTGCTTTAAAAAAAAATGTCCTTAAAATAAATAAAAATCTTTAATTAAATTTAATTTGGGACCAACTTGACACGGAAAAATAAAAATTAATAAACTCAATAAATAATAATGCATTCCAATTGATCAGCAACATTAACTCAGGAGCACAATACATAAAACACGTTAATCTATAAAATATAATTCATTAAAATAAAAATTTAAAAAAAAGTTGAATATGAATTACTTTATGTTATTTTCCATTTTCTTTATTTTTTCCCCTCACATTTCACATGCCGCAACTCACATACGGTAGCACCTCAACTGGTTCTGTGACGGAGCTCCCGACACGAAATACGCGTTTAGTAAATCAGCGTTCTTTATTGAAAAAATTGAAATCAATTTATTCCAAGCTGGGCACAATTTTAAAATGTACCATGTATTTTAAAATAATAATTCTAGATAAGACATATTGTAGGAACAATATTACAATAGAATGTAGTACAACAACTGTAGTTGTTTTATGAAGTAATGTAATGATATTGAAAAGCATTTGCTTTGGAGAGGTATCTCTTTCCAGCTGCTTCTCTATAGTTTCATGGATAAATGTCCACCGTTGCTAAAATTATTTCAAAAATAAAATAAATGAATATAATAAAATAACATAAAATAAAAATACATTATTTTAACATCTTATTGTCATTTTTTAATTTTTCATCTTCTTTCTTTTATTTCCTTTTTCTCCTTCTCCTTCTTGTTCTGCTCCTTCTTCTTCTTGTTTTTTTTTTTGGCTTCTTTATTATCCCACTTTTTTCATCTTCTTCTTGTTCTTCTTCTCCAGCCCAGTATGGTGCAAACGAGCAGCGATACGCCCCATCTGCTTCACCAAGTTGGCGACACGCTCGGTCATGTTTTTGATGCCCCCCCTTTAATTCAATGAATACCATCCACTTCTTTTTCTCAGCACGATCCCTCACGCTCACTTTCTTTCTTCCCATTGGTGGGAAAAAAATAAAGGTATGTCTCGGCTGGCTATTGGCTAACAAGCGAGAGAGTGAAACATCGAATGTTTTGGTCGGTTTACGGCAAATAGCGGTGGGGAGGCTCCTAACCCGAATTTTTGCTTGCAAACTAAAAAGCATAACAGTTAGTAAAAAACTTGTGAGGCGTCACATGTGTATTACAAACCATAATGTCATCTGCTGGGTTGAATATTTAGCTTATTATTATCATATTTTACCAACAGCTTCTAAAATACACTTTTAAAGAGCGTTATTGAAGTACTTCCAATGCATTTTCTAATGTATTTTTCCCATTTTTGTATGTTTTTTTTGCAATTATTTACTGGTTCACATTTCAGCTTAAGGCACTTGTATGAAACCCCGCTTCGAAAAGCCGAGCACTACAAAACGTACACAATGTAGCCAGGAGATACCGTAAAAGTCCACTCTCCAAAGTAAATGCTTTTCAATATTATTATATTACTTCTATAGTTGTCTGTACTACATTCTATTGTAATATTGCTCCTGCAATATGTGTTATCTAAAAGTTAGTTTCTCTTTTAAAATGCATGTTGCATGTTAAAATTGTGCTGGGGCCCAAAATGGATTAAATTGATTTACATTTTTCAATAAAGAACGTTGATTTACTAAACACGTATTTTGCGTTGGGAGCTCCGTCACAGAACCAGTTAAACTCACAAGTTGAGGTGCTACCGTATGTGAGTTGCAGCATGTGAAATGTTAGGGGGAAAAAAAAAAAAAAAAAAGGTAAATAACATCAAGAAATTCATATTCAACTTTTTTTAAATTTTTATTTTAATGAATTATATTTTATAGATTAACGTGTTTTATGTATTGTGCTCATGAGGTAATGTTGCTGATCAATTGGAATGCATTATTATTTATTGAGTTTATTAATTTTTATTTTTCCGTGTCAAGTTGGTCCCAAAAATCTTATATTTTAATTAAGGATTTGTATTTATTTTAAGGACATTTTTTTAAAGCAAAGAAAATATAATAAGAACACCACCGGCTAGCTTATGTTACCATGAGTGGTTTAACAGAACACATTTATTTGAAACTTGTCTATATTTTTCACAATTTACGAAGTTTATGTACCGTATTTTTCGGACTATGAGTCTGTTTTTTTCCTTTTTTATTATGCATTTTCGGCAGGTGCGACTTATACTCCGGTGCGACTTATACTCCAAAAAATACGGTAATAAAACATTTTAGCCGGCCCGAATAAAATGATTGGTGTTAACAACAACATGTACGCGCGGGGAGCGCGTGCATTAATACAAAATCAGTCATGTTGTCGTTATGATAAAATATGCGCTCATTGACAGCTAACACTAGCTATCCAAATTGCTATTATTAGCTAATAGCAAAAGCTTATGCGCGTGCATGTGTTACATACTTACGTAATTACGTCATTACGTACAAGAAGCCATAAGAGGGCGATATACGGTGTAAAATGCGGAAAGTTAGCGCCCTCTAGGCATCTGTGTAAATGTTGTAAACAGTCCCTTTATTTTTATTTAATTTTTTTTTACAATTTTAGTTAACATTTTAAAATTGTTTTAGACTTAGACTTAGACAAACTTTATTGATCCACAGGGGAAATTTTTCCACACAGTAGCTCAGTTTTAAAGGATGGAAAGGGTAAGGATGGAAAGGATAATGCAGGTATAAAGTAGACTAAAAATGCACCATAGTAGCAATATAAAATATAACATATATGTAATATTTACATATTATAATTACAGTATATAATATGAACTGATATATTATATTATTATTAGAGATGTCGGCAGGCCGATAGTATCGGCCGATAAATGCTTTAAAATGTAATATCGGAAATTATCGGTATCGTTTTTTTTTTTTTTATCGGTATCGGTGGTTTTTTTTTTTTTTTTTTTTTTTTTTTTATTAAATCAACATAAAAAACACAAGATACACTTACAATTAGTACAACAACCCAAAAAACCTCCCTCCCCCATCTACAGTCATTCACACTCATTTCACACAAAAGGGTGTGAAATGATGATATATAATAATTCTTTCTGTTATTAATATTCTGGTTCCTACATTATATATCAATATATATCAATACAGTCTGCAAGGGATACAGTCCGTAAGCACACATGATTGTGCGTGCTGGTGGTCCACTAATAGTACTAACATTTAACAGTTAATTATATTCATTTTCATTAATTACTAGTGTCTAACTGTTTTTATATTATTTTACTTTTTTTTTTAATTCAATAATTTTTTTTAAATTTATTTATCTTATTTTATTTTATTTATTTTTTTTAAAAAGGACCTTATCTTCACCATACCTGGTTGTCCAAATTAGGCATAATAATGTGTTAATTCCACGACTGTATATATCGGTATCGGTTGATGTCGGTATCGGTAATTAAGAGTTGGACAATATCGGAATATCGGATATCGGCAAAAAGCCATTATCGGACATCCCTGATTATTATATTTTTATATAATATGTACAATATATATAAAAAAATCCCAATTACCATGTACAATATTACAATATGTATAACAGCTGCAGCAAAAAAAACAAAAAAAGGGCAGCATAAAATAGAGAGTAGACCCAGCATTTAAAAAAAAAAAATTTTTGTATATCTATTCTGTTATAGACTAAAAAAAACATGTGAATACAAGAACATGTAAGCCTATGTTTATTTATATTTTGTATTATTTAAAATGAATAAGGATACAATGTTATTCAGAGGTGTACTTATAACAATTCGGTGGGGGAGGTGTTGTGTGAAATGTTTTTGTCTCCTTAGAAAGAAAACTGGCTTAAGGGAACCATACCAAAGTTCACTTTATATATATGATGGCGTTCATACTTGACCAAATGAACCAAACTGGCTTAGTAAACACACCAGAGTTCCTTCCACGTGGCCGACGACGCGCAGGAATATTAGGACAATACGCCATGAGCTGTGACTCGGAAGGATAACATTTCCTCGTTAACGCGGGTAAAGGTGCGCAACTGGTGAAAAGGAGGGGGGGGGCACAGGGGTCAGGGAAGCGTAGTCTGTAAGGGGGAGGGGGGAATGTGCGCTCGAATGAATGGAGAAGGGATGACGGCGGATACAGCGGGTGGTAGGCCGGGAAATGGAATTAGAAAGTGCAGCCAGGCACACCGCTCATTCACCATGACAAATGGTGGAGGTGGTGTGTGGTGGGGGGGGGGATACCTGACACCCCATGGTGGTCTGCGTGCACCTGGACAAGCTCCCCTAAAGTGGAGGCAATCTAAAACCACTTGTGGGAGCGCACCCATTTAAAAAACAATCATACTAAAACATCATAATAATGGTGATCCAATACCAGCGCTGTATGGAAATACTCCGTTAGTACGCATTGTTTGCTGTGTTTTTTTGTTGAAAACGTTGAATTCAGACAGAAGAGGAATAGTTATTTCCAAAATTAACACTGGAACATTATAAAAATACAGTCAATTATTAAATTTTTTTATTTTTCAAGTAATCCAATTTTATTATTAATATTATGACAGAGAGTACATACATTATTAAAAAAGTACAATAAAATGTGTATTTTTTTTCCCCCAAACATTTACTTTTCTAATATGGTGATTTTTTTTTACTCTGAAATGACTGAAAAAGTGAATTACGTGAGCTCATTTAAGCATAAGACATTTTAGTTTTCTTACCACTACTGTACTGTATGAACGTAAAGCATATATTTGTGAATTGTGATTTCATGTTTTACATTTCTTTGATTTATTTTTGTTTTATCTAAAAACACAACCTTTTAAAATGGATGAAATGTAGTCAATAAAAAGTGATTTTTTTTTTCTTAGACCTTCCAATTAAATTAATAATAATAATAATAATAATAATAATAATAATAATATTATCTAGATCAGTGGGGGGCGGGGGGGTTATTTTATTTATTTTTTTTGTCATAAAAAACACAATCATGTGTACTTACGGACTGTATCCCTGCAGACTGTATTGATCTGTATTGATATATAATGTAGGTGCACTAATTGTAAATGTGTCTTGTGTTTTTTATGTTGATTTAATAAAAATAAAAATATATATATATTTTCTATTTTAATTTTTTTCTTGTGCGGTACCAATCGATCCACAGACTGGTACCGGGCCATGGACCGGTGGTTGGGGACCACTGATCTAGATGACATGAAACCAACATTGGATGTGCTTGGCTGCTAGGTATATGCTCCAAAGGTCGTTCATATGGACATTAAAGAGCCTAACGAGTGTTTCAACAGGCGGTCACAAGCATCATGTCATGTGTCTCCCATTTACATTCATCTCCACTGGCATATTATTAAATCTTTTGGGAAGAGTTTGGAATTAGTGGCGGGTTGAGGGATGCTGCTGTAATCCAATTGTGTTGAGCGTACACGGACATATGTAGTATTTACGAGGTGTGTTCATTTAAAGCACCCTCACGTGAGGTGCAGCAAGACGTTGCCGGTAGCAACCATGAGAGTGTGAGTGCGTTTGTGTGCGACAAATACTGTACATGCTGTAATGGACCTCTCCATGTACATTGTGCAAAGGTTTAACAGCAATAGAAGAGCATAAAGCTCGAAGACACAGTTCGTATTGGATATACCTATATGTACGTATTGTGACTATTCAATTGCATCCTTGTTACTAGCAATTAACCAGAACATATTAAAAAAACAATATTCCATATTGGTGTTTTTTTATTTTTTTCTTTACCGGCTCTTACATGAGTGAAATACAACAAAGTGAACACTAGCGACACAATTGTGTCTGTAGTTACTGACAGTTAGCTAAGTTTAGTCTTTATCTTAAAGTTAGATGCTGATGAAATATAGAACATAATACTCTGTTGAAAAGCATACATGTTAATATATATTTTTTTTTGGGGGGGGGGGGGTGGATCCAAAGCAGAAATTTGGACAAACTTACATTTTACAAAATGTTTCTATTTTAACCTCAATAATTAATTTTTGCAGTTATTCATATATATTTGGATATGTTGTGTTAGTCCGGATAAATTATTGCGTATACATTTATATATATATATATATATATATATATTTATATATATATATATATATATATATATATATATATATATATATATATATATATATTTTTTTTTTTTTTTTTTTTAATTTTTAATTTTTATTTATTTATTTATTTTAATTTATTTTATTTTTTTTATTGCCAAATGTACCCAACAATCTTAAATAACTAATGTTTTTTGGTTGTCATGAATGACTGATCAATTTTTATTTACGTATTATGCACATATTTTTTTTTTCCTGCAAAAGTATATATTCTTAATGAATAATATGTAACATTTTTGTTTTCGTAATCATTTTGCGTTATTTTTTAATAAATGTGTCTTATCATTTTTAAACATTCAATTCCGTAAAACTCATTTATTTTGGTTCTTATTTATGCACAGGTTTTTTTTTCCCCTGCAAATTAATACGTTTTTTTTTAAGGAATTATACATACTATTTTTAAAACTTCTGATTTTTTTAATACATGTATTTCTGTAATTTATTATACATTTTTCGAAACTAAAAAAATTCATAAATTATTTCATAAATACCTGAACTGCCTTATTGTAAGTGCTAAGTTTCCAAACTGGTTTGGTAGTTTGTCAACTTATTTTAAATTCACACTATCATTAAAAAATAAAAAATAAAAAAAAACGTATTATCGTGCTACAGTTAATAATCTAAATTAAACACTACTTTTTTTTTTGTACGATTATGTAAGTGTTATTGTTTGGCAAAGCACTCAAAAGTAGACTGGTTAAAAATGTGTATTATTCTTTTAGGTCACATTTAAATGTATACAAAAAAAATGACATTTAAGTTTTTAATGACATTTTTTATGTGTCATTTCCACAGTTTTCCCCTGAGACATAAATACCAGAAAACACTGTATTATTCTACACTTTCTAAAGTGTTAAACTCAACAGATTTCTATGCACCCCCCCCCCCCACTTCCTCCATGGAGCAAACTGGGTGTGTTCCGAGTGTGTGTTGTTTTATTGGGTGCAGAAAAGCTTCTGGGTTAATCTGATATTAGTCAAGAAGGTTCATTCTCACTAACAGCCTTAGACGGGTTGCACAGAGAGCGATGCACTAAATAAAATGCATGTGCTGTCACAGAAGCACTGTGCTGAAATGTACACGTTCAATCATGGCAAGACGAGGTACGAATAAAACCGGACCTCGTTCTTAGATTTTTTTTAAGGCTGGAAATCTTCTCCAAAACACAGCGACGTTAAATGGCATTCTATTTGTATGTTTTCCATGTAATTAATATCAAATGCAATGGCTAGGATTATGTATTTACCCTTAGAAAGCAGCCTGGATTAAACCTGGCTTCATTTTAATGTTACAAAGTTGAATGATTTGATGAGCAGCAGGGTGGCGTCTGAGGGGACATCTGTTGCACTAAAGCCCGACTGAGCAAACAATATGTTTTGAATTAAGATTTGACCTGGGAATAAGCCTTATCGTATTTATAAATCATAGTGAGTTAAATATGCTTTGTAAGACGATTAGGTCATCTGGACTAATCCACCCCCGGTCCTCATCCTGGCAGTCTCCCGGCAACGAGGGCAGAGAGAGATGTAATCCACATTCATAATCCAATGATTCTTACAAGCTGTTTTCTGTTGTTATTTGTGTTGCATTAATATCATCGTAATCGCCTTTAAGCGCTTAGTCGCTGTCTGCTTTATAGATGCCTGATGCAAGTTGTCTATTTACAAGTACTACGCCAAATATGAGTCAGTTTCATCACTCACTTATCTATTTTTACAAATAGGGTAAGATTGTTTTCAAATAAGAGGTACCATGTTTGAAATATAAATATGAAAAGGGATACTTTTACGAGGCGTATAAGGGCTGCATGGAAATTAGGATAAAAGTGTTATAATAACCAGAATAATTAAAAAAAATTATGTTGTAATATTTAAAGTAGTAAGTTACTACGATACAAATAAGGAAATCAGCAGTAAAATGTCAACAAAAAATTGTAATGTTGTGAGAAAAAGCTAATATTTTGCAAAAAGATGCAAACTGTAAGATAAAATACCAAAAGGTAACAGGAAACGCCACATGAAGATGTACCGGTAAATGTAAATATGGAAAGGGGAACTTTTACGTAGCATATTAGAGCTACGTGGAAATTAGGAAAAAATAGTATATTTACCAGAAAAAGTTATGAAAATAAAATTGTAAAATTACAAGTAGCAAGTTACTTCTACTACTACTACAAATTTGGGAAGAACATATTTAAGTGACAAGAAAAAAGTCCTAATGTTGTGAGAATAAAGTTGAAGCTTGTGTAAAAATGCAAAATATAAGAATAAATACCAAGTGAAAAAAAGGGAATGTTGTTATAATAAAGGCATTAGGATCACGTTGAAAAGAAGACAACCCCCCCCCCCCCCCCCCCCCCCCCCCCCCCATCAAATTACAAGAAAAAGTTGTCATGTTGTTAGAATAAAGTACCTTGAAAAAGTCGGAGCTAATATTTTGCGAAAAGATGCAAATTGTAAGATAAAATACCAAGAGAATGTATTGGTAAATATAAATCTGGAAAGGGGAACTTTTACGAGGCATATTAGAGCTATGTGGAAATTAGGAAAAAATAGTATATTTACCAGACAAAATTCTGAAAATAAAGTTGTAAAAATACAAGTAGCAAGTCACTACTAGATATTTGGAAACACAATATTTAAGTGAGAAGAAAAAGTTATAATGTTGTGAGAATAAAGTTGAAGCTTGCGTAAAATTGCAAAATATAAGACCAAATATCAAATGAAAAACAGGGCATGTCGTTATAACAAAGGCATTAGGGTCACATTGAAAAGAAGACAAAAAAAAACCTCCATCAAATTACAAGAAAAAGTTATGTTGTTAGAATAAAGTACCTTGAAAAAGTCAAAGCTGATATTTTGCGAAAATATGCAAATTGTAAGATAAAATACCAAGAGAATGTATCGGTAAATATAAATATGGAAGGGGGAACTTTCACGAGGCATATTAGAGCTATGTGGAAATTAGGAAAAAATAGTATATTTACCAGAAAAAATTGTGAAAATAAAGTTGTAAAAATACAAGTAGCAAGTTGCTACTGCATATTTGGAAAAACAATATTTAAGTGAGAGAAAAAAGTCCTGTTGTGAGAATAAAGTTGAAGCTTGCGTAAAAATGCAAAATATAAGACCAAATACCAAATGAAAAACAGGGCATGTCATTATAATAAAGGTATTAGAGCCACGTTGAAAAGAAGACAAAAAAATATATAAAATTATAAGAAAAAGTAATCATGTTGTTAGAATAAAGTAGTATACCTTGAAAAGGTCAAAGCTATTATTGTGCAAAAAGATGCAAACTGTAAGATAAAATACCAAGAGAAAACAGGAAACGCCACATTAAGATGTACCGGTAAATATAAATATGGAAAGGGTAACTTTTACGAGGCGTATCAGAGCTACGTGGAAATTAGGAAAAAATAGTATATTTACCAGAAAAAGTTATGAAAATAAAGTTGTAATATTACAAGTAGCAAGTTACTACTACTACTACTACACATTTGGAAAAAAAAATATTTAAGTGAGCAGAAAAAGTCCTCATGTTGTGAGAATGAAGTTGAAGCTTGTGTAAAAATGAAAAATATAAGAATAAATACCAAGTGAAAAACAGGGAATGTTGTTATAATAAAGGCATTATGGTCACGTTGAAAAGAAGACAACCCCCCCCCCCCCCCCCCCAAAAAAAACCCCATCAAATTACAAGAAAAAGTTATCATGTTGTTAGAATAAAGTACCTTGAAAAAGTCGGAGCTAATATTTTGCGAAAAGATGCAAATTGTAAGATAAAATACCAAGAGAATGAATCGGTAAATATAAATATGGAAAGGGGAACTTTCACGAGGCATATTAGAGCTATGTGGAAATTAGGAAAAAATAGTATATTTACCAGAAAAAATTGTGAAAATAAAGTTGTAAAAATACAAGTAGCAAGTAACTACTAGATATTTGGAAAAACAATATTTGAATGAGAAGAAAAAGTCCTAATGTTGTGAGAATAAAGTTGAAGCTTGCGTAAAAGTGCAAAATATAAGACCAAATACCAAATGAAAAACAGGGCATGTCGTTATAACGAAGGCATTAGGGTCACGTTGAAAAGAAGACAAAAAAAAACCCCATCAAATTACAAGAAAAAGTTATGTTGTTAGAATAAAGTACCTTGAAAAAGTCGAAGCTGATATTTTGCGAAAATATGCAAATTGTAAGATAAAATACCAAGAGAATGTATCGGTAAATATAAATATGGAAAGGGGAACTTTCACGAGGCATATTAGAGCTATGTGGAAATTAGGAAAAAATAGTATATTTACCAGACAAAATGGTGAAAATAAAGTTGTAAAAATACAAGTAGCAAGTTGCTACTGCATATTTGGAAAAACAATATTTAAGTGAGAGAAAAAAGTCATGTTGTGAGAATAAAGTTCAAGCTTGCGTAAAAATGCAAAATATAAGACCAAATACCAAATGAAAAACAGGGAATGTCGTTATAATAAAGGTATTAGGGCCACGTTGAAAAAAAGACAAAAAATATATAAAATTACAAGAAAAAGTAATCATGTTGTTAGAATAAATTTGTATACTTTGAAAAGGTCAAAGCTATTATTGTGCAAAAAGATGCAAACTGTAAGATAAAATACCAAGAGAAAACAGGAAACGCCACATTAAGATGTACCGGTAAATATAAATATGGAAAGGGTAACTTTTACGAGGCGTATCAGAGCTACGTGGAAATTAGGAAAAAAGAGTATATTTACCAGAAAAAGTTATGAAAATAAAGTTGTAACATTACAAGTAGCAGGTTACTACCGTATTTTCCGCACTATAAGGCGCACCGGATTATTAGCCGCACCTTCTATGAATTACATATTTCATAATTTTGTCCACCAATAAGCCGCCCCGGACTAAAAGCCGCGCCTACGCTGCGCTAAAGTGAATGTCAAAAAAACGCTGCGCTAAAGTGAATGTCAAAAAAACAGTCAGATAGTTCAGTCAAACTTTAATAATATATTGAAAACCAGCGTTCTAACAACTCTGTCCCAAAATGTACGCAAATGTGCAATCACAAACATAGTAAAATTCAAAATGGTGTAGAGCAATAGTAACATAATGTTGCTCGAACGTTAATGTCACAACACACAAAATAAACATAGCGCTCACCTTCTGAAGTTATTCTTCATTCGTAAATCCTTCGAATTCTTCGTCTTCGGTGTCCGAATTGAAAAGTTGCGCAAGCGTGGTATCCAAAATGGCCGGTTCCGTCTCGTAGAAGTCATCGGGAGTCAGTGTCGCTGTTGTTCTGTGAATCCTGCCTTCCGGAAAGCTCGGACCACAGTTGTGACCGAAATATCTGCCCAAGCATTTACGATCCACTGGCAAATGTTGGCGTATGTCGTCCGAGGCTGTCTGCCCGTCTTAGTGAAGGTGTGTTCGCCTTCGGAGCTGTGTGAAAAAAGCCACCCGGCCTCTTCGCGTAAACTTCCCTTAACCACTCGCTCATCTTTTCTTCATCCATCCATCCCTTCGAGTTAGCTTTTATGATGACGCCGGCTGGAAAGGTCTCTTTTGGCAAGGTCTTCCTTTTGAATATCACCATGAGTGGAAGTTAGCATGGCAAGCTAGAACCACAGTGAAGGATGACTTCTCATTCCCTGTGGTGCGAATATTCACCGTACGTGCTCCCGTTCCACAGTGCGGTTCACAGGAATATCAGTTGCTGTGAAATAGTAATCCGTGTGCGGATGGAGAGATTGCGTCTTTTTATGAACCGGATCGCTTATTAGGAGCCATTTTGTGGTCTTTACAGATGTAAACAGGAAATGAAACGTACGGTGATATCCGCGCGTTTTTTCTTCTTCTTCCGGGGGCGGGTGAAGCGCTTCCTGTTCTATGGGGGCGGGTGAAGCGCTTCCTGTTCTATGGGGGCGGGTGCTTTCCTTGGCGGTTGCTTGCGTAGAAGAAGAAGCGCTTCCTGTTCTACCGGGAAAAAAGATGGCGGCTGTTTACCGAAGTTGCGAGACCGAAACTTTATGAAAATGAATCGTAATAAAGCGCACCGGGTTATAAGGCGCACTGTCAGCTTTTGAGAAAAATTGTGGTTTTTAGGTGCGCCTTATAGTGCGGAAAATACGGTACTACCTCTACTACAAATTTGGAAACAATTATTTAAGTAAGAAGAAAAAGTCCTAATTTTGTGAAAATAAAGTTGAAGCTTGTGTAAAAATGCAAAATATAAGACTAAATACCAAATGAAAAACAGGGAATGTCGCTATGATGAAGGTTTTAAGGCCACATTGAAAAGAAGACACAAAAAAACATCAAATTACAAGAAAAAGCTATCATGTTAGTAGAATAAAGTAGTATACCTTTAAAAAGTCAAAGCGGATATTTTGCAAAAACATGCAAATTGTAAGATAAAAAATCAAGAGAATGTACCGGTAAATATAAATCTGGAAAGGGGAGCTTTTACGAGGCATATTAGAGCTACGTGGAAATTAGGAAAAAATAGTATATTTACCAGAAAAAGTTATGAAAATAAAGTTATAATATCACAAGTAGCAACTACTACAAATTTGGAAAAGCAATATTTAAGTGACAAGAAAAAGTCCTAATGTGAGAATAAAGTTGAAGCTTGTGTAAAATTCCAAAATATAAGAATAAATACCAAGTGAAAAACAGGGAATGTTGTTATAATAAAGGTATTAGGGCCACGTTGAAAAGAAGACATAAAAAAAAATAAAAAAAATGCAAGAAAAAGTTATCATGTTGTTAGAATAAAGTGATATACCTTGAAAAAGTCGGAGATAATATTTTGCAAAAAGATGCACATTGTTAGCGTCATCACAAATATGAAAAAAAGGAAAATGTTACATGACTAGTAGGGCTATGTGGAAATAAAGAAAAAATTCCATAATTACCAGAAAAGTTACAAAATAATGTTGTAAGTTACTACGATAGAATTAAAAAAATACAAGATAAAATAGTAATGTTGGAAAAATAAAGTTCTAGTATAACTAGAAAATTTAATGCAAATATTTAGCGAAAAGGTGGAAATTGTAAGTGTTGTCACCAATATTAAAAAAGGGATATTTTATTAGACTTTTTGAGGCTGAAATACCAAAAGAAAAACAGGAAATGCCATGTTAAAAGCTTCAAGTCCAATTTGAAAAGAAGACACAAAAAAATCAAATGACAAGAAAAATACATCATGTTTTAAGAGTAAAGTTGGAGCATAACTGCAAAATGTTCTAGCAGTTATTTAGAGAAAAGATGCAAATTGTAAGCGTAGTAACAAATATTAAAAAAGGGATATTTTATGAGGCTAATTAGAGCTACGTAGAAAAAAGTTGTAATATTACTGCGACAGAAATAAGAACAAATAATGTAAAATGACAAGAAAAAGTCATAATGTTGTGAGAATAAAGTTGTAGTATAACTTTAAAACAACATGTTTTGCAAATTGTAAGCATGTTCACGTTAAATTAAAAAAGGACATTTTACAAGGCATATTAGAGTTACATGGAAATTAAGATTTATTTTTTTATAATTACCGCAGAAGTTACAACAAAAAAGTTGGACTATTCTTATAGCAAGTTACTGGAATAAAAGCAAGAAACGTGTAGTTTAAGAGCAAGTTGTAATGTTGTGAGAATAATGTTGTAGCAAAACTGGAAATAGTCAAAGCAAATCACTCGTGAAAGACTAAATACCAAAAGAAAAACATAAAATGTCAAAGTCTTAAGGCTTAGTTAGCAAATAAACTCATAACATTTGGAGAATCTTATGAGAATAAAGTTGTACTATTTTTTTTTAACCTAAAAATAATTTTTGGGGAAAAAAATCCAAAATAATAATTTTTGTATAATATGAATATAAAAGGTAATTTTGGAGAGGAAAGTCATACAATTATGATAATTAAGTTGAAACAAATAAATAACCGTAATAGAATGTAATCTTACTATACAGCAACGTCATATATAGGCTACTTTTGGTCGAGGTAAAAATGGAGCAGTATTTGAGTGTATCTTGACAAGGAATAGTTAAAATTACGACAATAAGTTGGACAGTAAGAATAAGATTCCTTTTTATGTTTCAACCTTATGAAAAAAACCTTGCCTTTTCGTTTTTGTTAAAAAAACAAACATGTGTTATAGTTAACCTTTTAGTCTTACCAGCATAAAGTAGAAAAATAACAAGATGAATTCTCTGAGGAAAAATATTAGTTTTAGAAAACATATGAGATTGATTTAATTTTTAAATAAAATTTATTCTTGCAAAACTGTGACTTGTTCTCGCTTTTTATAAACTGTGAACTTTAACAAGAATTTCTGAAATAGGTAAAACAACAACTTTTTTCAGGTCATTTTTAAAACTTTATTCCTGGAAAATTAGAACTTTTTCTCTTGTTTTTTTTTAAAATTTTTTTTTTTTTTTCCTGAATATTGACAAGAATTATACTAAAATAATTCATATTACTATTAAGAATAATAATAATGAATTAAATGTATATAGCACTTTTCGAGACACTCAAAACACTCCATATACACACGTTGATGGTGGTAAGCTAGAATTAAAAATGATTACATTTACAACTTTTTCCACGTTATTTTACGATTTTATTCCTGCAATCCTACATTTTTTAAATGTTCCCATTTGTCCCTTAACCTCTTCAAGTATCCATCCATCCATCCATCCATCCATTTTCTACCGCTTGTCCCTTTCGGGGTCGCGGGGGGGTCGCTGGAGCCAATCTCAGCTGCATTCGGGCGGAAGGCGGGGTACACCCTGGACAAGTCGCCACCTCATCACAGGGCCAACACAGATAGACAGACAACATTCACACTCACATTCACACACTAGGGCCAATTTAGTGTTGCCAATCAAACTATCCCCAGGTGTATGTAATTACTAAAGTGTGCTAAAGCAGGGGTTCTTAACCTTTTTGACCTCGGGCCCCAACATTTCCACAACAGAGGGTTGTATTTGTATTGTATTTGATATGCCATTGATATTTTTTAATTATTATTATTATTATTTGAAACTGGATTTTGCATGTCAACATAAAGTCCTTAGGGAGGTGTTTAGGGCACGTCCGACTGGTAGGAGGCCGCGGGGAAGACCCAGGACACGTTGGGAAGACTATGTCTCCCGGCTGGCCTGGGAACGCCTCGGGGTCCCACGGGAAGAGCTGGACGAAGTGGCTGGGGAAAGGGAAGTCTGGGCTTCCCTGCTTAGGCTGCTGCCCCCGCGACCCGACCTCGGATAAGCGGAAGAAGATGGATGGATGGATGGATGGACCATAAAGTTATATAAGCCTTGCTTGTTCAATATTTAATGCAAAACTTGTTTGGGTCCCTATTAAAAGGTTAATTTGTTCAACCTTGGCCCGCGGCTTTGTTCAGTTTTAAATTTTGGCCCACTCTGTATTTGAGTTTGACACCCCTGGACTAGACGTATAAGATTTCATGGGATTTAGCGATTAGGAGTGACAGATTGTTTGGTAAACGTATAGCATGTTATGTTATAGTTATTTGAATGACTCTTACCATAATATGTTACGTTAACATACCAGTTGGTTATTTATGCCTCATATAACGTACACTTATTCAGCCTGTTGTTCACTATTATTTATTTATTTTAAATTGCCTTTCAAACGTCTATTCTCGGTGTTGGGTTTCATCAAATAAATTTCCCCCCAAAATTGCAACTTATTTATGGTTTTTTCCTTCTTTATTATGCATTTTCGGCCGGTGCTGTTATGATCCGCTGATTAGAGATTAGAGTCACCTGCCTCTGGTTAGTGTCCCGGACGCGCACCTGTTGCCCGGGCACTAATCAGAGGGCTATTTAGATCACGCGCTGGCCTCATTCGGTCTGTTGGTTTTGTTTGCTCCTACGCAACAAGTTACGCTCCTAGTTTCGCTCATAGTTTACATTTTTGATATTAGCATCTTTGCTACCCTCTTGTTTTCCGTGCCGTGGTGCACCGCGCAGCATTTTGTTCTGCAATCAGAATAAATCATTTATTCTCACCTGCAAGCCGCTTCCTGACATCCCTCTGCATCTTGAAAAGACGACCTCCGGCATCACAATGCCTCGTAAGCGTAACTTGTTGCGTAGGAGCAAACAAAACCAACAGACCGAATGAGGCCAGCGCGTAAACTAAATAGCCCTCTGATTAGTGCCCGGGCAACAGGTGCGCGTCCGGGACACTAACCAGAGGCAGGTGACTCTAATCTGCCGTCATGGCAACAGAAACAAACTCAAGAGGTGCTGAAAAACACAAGTGACTTGAAAACGAAAACAAAAATATGATCCGGGCAGCGGATCATAACAGGTGCGACTTATACTCCGAAAAATACGGTAGTTTTTTTCATTGCGTAGTGCAGATCAACAACCAACCAAACATGTTCTTATCAGTGTTTTTTCCGCGATCATTACGGTATACATGATTATGCTGCAGACGGAAGTTGTGGTGACAAAACCAAAGGGAAGGTGGCGTGGAGAAACGTGGACATTCGGACGCTGCAAGTTAGCAGCACTACAGTACATTTCTGCCTTGATTGACTTTGATGGTAACAGCCTGCGGAGCTAAGACCGCCATGTCCACTGTTATTAGTCGCTATGAGTTCAGCCCGTGCAAATCTGTTAATGCGAAAGACCATAAGAGCTTCTTATGTTCCCAGGCGGGTCAGAGTGAAGACACATCAGATTAATATTTGATCATGCAGAAGGGCCCTTAATCAGATTGCCCTATTCCCTCCTCGGCCCGGCGCTTCGCAGCAATTATCATAATTGTTCGGCTAAACACGCTTGTCCTCGAGGTTGGCAGCCGGCCGGGAGAGGCTGCCGTGAGAAGGGGATTCCGCCGGCACCAAACCCAATTAATGCACGATGGATGCCCGGGATGGGACGGCGTGGGCGCGGGGAGGGGATGGAGGGAGGCAGAGGAGACGTGGGCATTAACCACCATGCCAAAATCACTATGACACCTACAAATAGTACACCAATATAATAAAACACTGTATATGCTATAGTCGACTGGTGTTCAATTTGAGCAGTTATGATATTGAGGAAAATAAAGGACTGTGACTAAAATAATTGTTTAGCTTATGGCATAATTTACAGTATATTTAATTTACAGCTAGGATTCACCAAGTCAAGTATTTCATACATATACATACATATATATATACATATATATATATACAGGTAAAAGCCAGTAAATTAGAATATTTTGAAAAACTTGATTTATTTCAGTAATTGCATTCAAAAGGTGTAACTTGTACATTATATTTATTCATTGCACACAGACTGATGCATTCAAATGTTTATTTCATTTAATTTTGATGATTTGAAGTGGCAACAAATGAAAATCCAAAATTCCGTGTGTCACAAAATTAGAATATTACTTAAGGCTAATACAAAAAAGGGATTTTTAGAAATGTTGGCCAACTGAAAAGTATGAAAATGAAAAATATGAGCATGTACAATACTCAATACTTGGTTGGAGCTCCTTTTGCCTCAATTACTGCGTTAATGCGGCGTGGCATGGAGTCTATGAGTTTCTGGCACTGCTCAGGTGTTATGAGAGCCCAGGTTGCTCTGATAGTGGCCTTCAACTCTTCTGCGTTTTTGGGTCTGGCATTCTGCATCTTCCTTTTCACAATACCCCACAGATTTTCTATGGGGCTAAGGTCAGGGGAGTTGGCGGGCCAATTTAGAACAGAAATACCATGGTCCGTAAACCAGGCACGGGTAGATTTTGCGCTGTGTGCAGGCGCCAAGTCCTGTTGGAACTTGAAATCTCCATCTCCATAGAGCAGGTCAGCAGCAGGAAGCATGAAGTGCTCTAAAACTTGCTGGTAGACGGCTGCGTTGACCCTGGATCTCAGGAAACAGAGTGGACCGACACCAGCAGATGACATGGCACCCCAAACCATCACTGATGGTGGAAACTTTACACTAGACTTCAGGCAACGTGGATCCTGTGCCTCTCCTGTCTTCCTCCAGACTCTGGGACCTCGATTTCCAAAGGAAATGCAAAATTTGCATGGTTGGGTGATGGTTTGGGGTGCCATGTCATCTGCTGGTGTCGGTCCACTCTGTTTCCTGAGATCCAGGGTCAACGCAGCCGTCTACCAGCAAGTTTTAGAGCACTTCATGCTTCCTGCTGCTGACTTGCTCTATGGAGATGGAGATTTCAAGTTCCAACAGGACTTGGCGCCTGCACACAGCGCAAAATCTACCCGTGCCTGGTTTACGGACCATGGTATTTCTGTTCTAAATTGGCCCGCCAACTCCCCTGACCTTAGCCCCATAGAAAATCTGTGGGGTATTGTGAAAAGGAAGATGCAGAATGCCAGACCCAAAAACGCAGAAGAGTTGAAGGCCACTATCAGAGCAACCTGGGCTCTCATAACACCTGAGCAGTGCCAGAAACTCATCGACTCCATGCCACGCCGCATTAACGCAGTAATTGAGGCAAAAGGAGCTCCAACCAAGTATTGAGTATTGCACATGCTCATATTTTTCATTTTCATACTTTTCAGTTGGCCAACATTTCTAAAAATCCCTTTTTTGTATTAGCCTTAAGTAATATTCTAATTTTGTGACACACGGAATTTTGGATTTTCATTTGTTGCCACTTCAAATCATCAAAATTAAATGAAATAAACATTTGAATGCATCAGTCTGTGTGCAATGAATAAATATAATGTACAAGTTACATCTTTTGAATGCAATTACTGAAATAAATCAAGTTTTTCAAAATATTCTAATTTACTGGCTTTTACCTGTATACATATTAGAGATGCGCGGTTTGCGGGCACAACCGCAGAGTCCGCGGATTATCCGCGGATCGGGTGGATGAAATTAAAAAAAATTAGATTTTATCCGCGGGTCGGGTCGGGTCGGGTGGTTGAAATAAAGAAAAATTAGATTTTAAATAGATTCAGGCGGGTGGCAGTTAAACCAATTCGGAAATATATATACATAGTTAAATGTTGTTACCCACATACGAAAAACGAGCAGGCACCTGCAGCATATGCCACAACAGAAGAAAAGAAAAAAAAGAGATGGACACTTTTACGGAGCGGAGAAGGGACGCCTCGCCGGGGTCCGGGACCGAGGCCCCTTCCCCCGAGAGGGCCCCACCGGGAGCCGTAGCTGAGGCGATCCGCGAGAAGGGCCCGACGCACGTCCAGGGTCACCACCGCGCCCACCGCACCGACACCCCGCCTCGTCCGCCTTCGCCGCGGCCGGCGTCACGCGCAGCAGGTAAGCAGCTTACCTGCCCGCCACCCCCGTGGCCGGGGGCTCGTAACAGGGGTCACTCCGCGCGCTCCGCCCGCGCAGCTTACCTGCCCGCCACCCCTGTTGCCGGGGGCGCGTAACAGGGGTCACTCCGCGCGCAGTGCGCTCACGAAAGGGGTGGGGCTCACCCTGGTTGATATAGACAGCAGCTAGGACGGTGGCCATGGAAGTTGGAACCCGCTAAGGAGTGTGTATCAACCCACCTGCCGAATCAACTAGCCCTGAAAATGGATGGCGCTGGAGCGTCGGGCCCATATACCCGGCCGTCGCCGGCAGCGAGACGCGCTTGGAGGTGCGCTCTGCGCGGCTCCCATATGATTGCGCACTGGTGTGCGTCTGGGTCGTGACAACGTGGCACGCGAATGTCTGTGCTGCATTGGATCAGTCTCCTTTCTTTAACAGGCAAAAGCTTTATAACCTCACTAATGCCTTGCATCGTCTTTATTAGATATATAACAACGGGCGGGTGCGGGCGGATGCGGTTCTGATCAAATGTTAGATCGGGTGGATTGCGGATGGTTGACGACTTTCTGATGCGGTTGCGGATGAAATAATTGCCTATCCGCGCATCTCTAATACATATATATATATATACATCTTGAAAATAAGCAAACAAAACTGTGTTTGGATATTCGATACTTCAAACTTGCATAAATAAATATTAAGGAATTTAACATAACTTGTCTTCTGAGAGCTTCAAAATGTAATGAATAAAATGCTAAAGTTGTTGATAAACAAGCAATTATTTTAATAATTAATTATGGTCATTTTAAATGAATTATTATGATAATTTAAAATTAATTATTTCAAATATGTTTATTTTAATGTATAATTCTATGGCTGTATGTAATAAGGAGGCAGAAAAAATAAAAATACAATTAATTTTGATGTTTCTAGCAAAATATAGTAAAAAATTATATATATATATTTTTAAATTAATAAATATATTTATTTTTAGGTAAGATAAACATAATAATACAATTTATCTCTAGTCTGGATGATTTAGTTCTTGTCACCCTGTTGTCCTCCCATCGTGAAAAAAAGGCTGTCCTCACTCATGTCCGCATGGAGCTGGAGGGGGCGTGGCCTCCAGCTCCGGCTGAAAATCGGGAGATTTTCGGGAAAATATTTGTCCCGGGAGGTTATCGGGAGAGGCGCTGAATTTTGGGAGTCTCCCGGAAAATTCGGGAGGGTTGGCAAGTATCGCTTATGGATTTCCAACCTGTGGTCCTCACTGCTAAAAATGAAATAAAGTAAACATTTAAGAAAATAAATGAACGCAAAACTATGAATACTGGAAAAATGCAAAAGGAAAAAGGAATAAAAAGCCGTTGTGAAAATTAGGGATGTCCGATCATGGCTTTTTGCCGATATCCGATATTCCGATATTGTCCAACTCTTTAATTACCGATACCGATACCAACCGATACCGATATCAACCGATATGGAATTAACACATTATTATGCCTAATTTGGACAACCAGTTATGGTGAAGATAAGGTACTTAAAAAAAAAAAAATAAGATAAATAAATTAAAAACATTTTCTCGAATAAAAAAGAAAGGTAAAACAATATAAAAACAGTTCCATTGAAACTAGTAATTAATGAAAATGAGTAAAATTAACTTTTAAAGGTTAGTACTATTAGTGGACCAGCAGCACGCACAATCATGTGTGCTTACGGACTGTATCCCTTGCAGACTGTATTGATATATATTGATACATAATGTAGGAATCAGAAATATTAATAACAGAAAGAAACAACCCTTTTGTGTGAATGAGTGTGAATGGGAGAGGGAGGTTTTTTGGGTTGATGCACTAATTGTAAGTGTATCTTGTGTTTTTTATGTTGATTTAATAAAAAACAAAAAAAAACGATACTGATAATAAAAAAAAACAATACCGATAATTTCCGATATTACATTTTAATGCATTTATCGGCCGATACATATTTTTTAAATAAAACAACAAATACAATAAAAAAAACATGCAATGAAATGTGTATACATGAAATAAACATAGAAATTAGGGACATACAATACAAATAAAAAATAACAATATATTGAATAATGTGGACGTTGCCCCCCCAGCAGGGTTCTTTGGACCACCCAGCACCAACATGATAGCCCGGTTCAGGTTCAATACAGTTTTATTTTTTCCGATACAGTCTGTGGGTGGCTTTCCAGCAATTGTCTCTTGTCTATGACAGGCACGCTCTCGCTCTTACGCCAGCTCCAACCATGTCTCTCCTCCCGGCTGCTGCTTAAATAGAGCCACAGGTGATTAGATAATAAGGCCCTCTACGCACCTTCAAGGCTGGTCCTGGCACACCCCATTCCGCTGCAGGCCCGCGGGCCACGCCCCCTTCCACAAATACTATATACAAATATATAATATTATATAAAGTATTAATAACATACTAAAACCCCACCCACCCCAACCAAGGACTGTTTTCACTGCTGGACTCTAGAAAGAGGTTCCGCAGCCTCCGTAGCAGAACCTCCAGGTTCTGTAACAGCTTCTTCCCTCAGGCCATAAGACTCTTCAACGCATCATACTAAACCAAACCAAAACAGATAAACTCGCTGGAATATAAAGACAATATAACGTACATCCATACATGTGCATGCATATGCAAAAGTGCAATATATTTATCTGTACAGCAATCTATTTATTTATATCTGCACCTTATTGCTCTTTTATCCTGCACTACAACGAGCTAATGCAATGAAATTGAGTTCTTATCTGTACCGTTTGATTTTACGTGAATCGATACCCGGTAGTACCGAATTACTTCGCTCGGTACTTATGAAAGTAGTGAATTTGGTACCCAGTATTTATTATTATATTATTATAATGTCCCTACTAGTGGACATTACTGTCAAGTTTTGCATATCAGAACACATTTTTTTTTCTACGAAATCTATAACTCAGACAAAATAAAATAGAACACAAATAAATCCACTGCGGAGCACGCTGGTTTTTAGGATGGGATCAGAGTTCTATACTCAGATCCACTGTATACTCTCCAACTGGCAGCCTGGGGGCCAAATCCGGCACGGAAATGACACCATACCGGCCCATGATTTCAGTCCAGGCCCCAAGTGCGATATATCCAACCTCTCAGTGGTCTTGAATGCAGCATAAACAAAAAAAAGAGAAATCTACACATATGATCTTTTTTTCCCCACATCGCCATTTGAGCGCTGTCATTTCCGATGGCTCCCGGGTTGTCATAAGCGTGTGAAATAAACGAGCGAGGGCCGGCAGTCACGTCCGCCATCCATCCTGCTCGGATGCACGGCACTGTGCACAGGAAAAGTCCCGGCCCATTAATCTATGTTGACTGGCTGGAAATTGCATCTTTGTAATGAGTATTAGGTGTGCATCTACATGAATTAAAGCTCAATGAGCCTCTGATTGATCGCCTCCTCCCAAACGACGCCCACGCCGTGATCATTATTGTTTAAACGTGACTCCATCATATCGGCATGATTAAAAGTCTCGCCGCCGCCGACAGCCCAGATAAAGTTGAGACGCGCTTTGAGGAATTGTCAGTGTTGGGGAATTGCTCACCCGGTTTGTTGCTTTGTGGCTGCACACATTAAATTAATTCCAATAGTTGTGGCGGTTCAATATCTGTGTTTTTTATACATTCATTTACTTGCGGCAACCCAGGTAAATAAATTAATTTGCTGTTTTATGTCAATTTTGTTGTGTTAAGATCTCAGATGTTTATAAAAGTTTTTTTTTTATTATTCTTATTTATTTTTATTTTTTTCTAGTAATCAGACCATATTACTAATTTGTCCCGCAGACCGGGGGGGGGGAAGGTTGGCGGTGATTTAAATTGTTTTTATTTTTTTTTTTATAAAGAATTACAATCATGTGTGCTTACGGACTGTATCCCTGCAGACTGTATTGATATACATTGATATATAGTGTATATATTGTTTTTTTTTATGTTGATTTAATACAAATTTAAAATTAAAAAACATTTTTTTTGTTTTTTTTCCTTGTGCGGCCTGGTACCGGTCCGCGGCCCGGTGGTTGGGGACCACTGCATTAGATGGAATCTTTACTTGACATGTTTCGACTGTCATCTGCAGTCTTCTTCAGAAGGGTCACCTGACCTGACCTAACCACCTGACAGCTAGCATTTTTAAATTACTATTATATATTTTTTTTCTTCAAATTTTCTTGTAATCAGACCATATTTTCGGTATATTAGATGTAATCTTTACCTGACATGTTTCGACTTCCATCTGCAGTCTTCTTCAGAAGGGTCACCTGACCTGACCTGACCACCTGACCACCTGACAGCTAGCATTTTTTTATTATTATTATTTTTTTTTTTCTTCAATTTTTTTTGTAATCAGACCCTATTTTTGGTATATTATTTGGAATCTTTACCTGACATGTTTCGACTGTCATCTGCAGTCTTCTTCAGAAGGGTCACCTGACCTGACCTGACCACCTGACCACCTAACAGTGGTCAGGTGACCCTTCTGAAGAAGACTGTAGATGGAAGTCGAAACATGTCAGGTAAAGATTCCATTTAATATACCGAAAATATGGTCTGATTACAAGAACATTTAAAAAAAGTATATGAATAAGAAGACATAATGAACCTTTTTGAGCAGAATTAAGCTGGCAGCATAAGAGTCAAACTTTACCCTGTATAGTTGTATTGCGGTTTTTCAGTTTACACCAAACTGAATTAACCATTTTTAAACACTTTTTGGGCTCAATAAAGGACATGACTGGCACATTCCTAAGGACACATACTACTTCCTGACTACAACCACAAAGACAACAAATCGAAATGAATGCATATTCACAAATGAGACTCAGAAGTGTAAGAAAACAAGATATAACAACTGGACAGTTATTATTATAAGTTTGGTGTTCAATCAGACAACAGGATTTTGTTATTGAGCAAATTAAAATGTATTACTGTACCACGTGAGTTTACAGAAAAAGTACCAAAACTTGGTACTGCTGAGCAAAAAGCGTAGGACCAAATTTTAGACCCCCATATACAAAACTCCTAAAGGGCCCCCATTTCACTATAAACCAGGGTGTCAAACATACAGGTTTTATCCGGCCCGCGGGATGAGTTTGCTAAGTATAAAAATTAACCTGAAATTTTTGAATGAAATAAACTGCTGTTCTAAATGTGTCCACTGGATGTCGCAATAGCAATTCTTTGTATCTTTGTAGATGATGTTAGTGCACCAGTCGAGAAAAATCACCAAACTACATAAATAACATCCTGTAATTTGATTTTGATATACTTTTTTTTATCTTGATAGATTGAAAATTAACACAGATGAGTTGACTAATAAACATTAACTCATAATTTATTCAGAAAATATAAATAACAACAAATAAAGTATATATACTATTAACCGCAACAAGTAGTTGTAAAAAACAACAACAACAACAACAACATTAATGATTTGTACAATTTCAGAATGTCCTTGTTCTATTTTTATACAAAGAAAACAATCTGAAGTTGTCTTTATTTTTAAGTTATCGTGCGGTGATTTGACCAGTCCCGCCCACTTGGGAGTAGATTTTTTTCCATGAGGCCCCCGATCTAAAATTAGTTTGACACTCCTGCTATAAACTCAAGCATACCCTCACTTTTGGTATGTGTATGTCCAATAAAAATCAGCTTTTTCAAAACATATGTAAAAACCTCGACTTTTTAAAGACGGGATTAACATATTTAGAACATAACTGGATTAACTCCCCTAAATGTTTTTGTTTTGTTTAAAAAAAAAAAAAAAAAAAAAAAATATATATATATATATATATATATATATATATATATATATATATATATATATATTTTTACAAAAAAACTGTCAGAAAATTTAATATGAAGTAGGCAGAATATTAATTAAATAATCACATGACCTTTTATTGTTCACCTAAATATGATTAGAAATCTGTCAAATTCTCCTTTACTTCAGAGTTCAAAATAAACTAATACACATATGATTATAATCAATTGGTGATACAATTCATAATAATACATTATTATTATTATGATTATATTATTATTAAATGGTAAATGGATTATACTTGTATAGCGCTTTTCTACCTTGAAGGTACTCAAAGCGCTTTGACATTATTTCCACATTCACCCATTCACACACTGATGGCGGGAGCTGCCATGCAAGGCCCTAACCACGACCCATCAGGAGCAAGGGTGAAGTGTCTTGCTCAAGGACTAGGTTGGTAGAAGATGGGGATCGAACCAGGAACCCTCAGGTTGCTGGCACGACCACTGTAACAACTGCGCCACACCGTTATTAGTGCATCTCCTGAGAGTTAAGTCCCCCCCCCCCCCCCCCGAGTGACAACTCTGTTTTTAACTTTAAACCAGGGTCCTTGAATGCACCACAGTTATGGGCAATGAGATGCAAACTTGAAACTTAAACATAACTTTATCATATATGCTAACACAAATACATTTATTTCAGTTTTGTATTTCATCCTGGTGAGCTTTGATGTCTTCATGACGTCTGTGTCGAGTGTAGTGTTTGAATTTAGGTCTGCCGCTATCCAGGTGAAACGAACCATTTTGTATTTTTGATAGGTGGTGTAGGTCGTTTGGTTCAAGCCACCTTAATACTGACCTTTCATGCCTATGCTAATTTTATATTGACATTTATGATGTATTTATAATACCTTACATAAGTGGTTCTCAAAGTACCACCATAATGACCAACATTAAAATACAGTAGCGTAGTAGGTCTAAGTATTCATAAAAAAAAATAAATAAAAAAAATATGTGGAGGGGGGCGTGGCCTGCAGGCCTGCCGCAGAACGGGGTGTGCCAGGACCGGCATCGAAGACAGCGACAGGTGCGTTGATGGCCCAGGTAGGCCTTGTTATCTATTATTATTATTATAGAGGTTTATTTGAAATAGGGACATATACAAAAACATAGACATAGACAAACAGTTATCCAATGTATGCATCATAGTGTTTGTAGCCAAAGTTAATTTACAACACTTGTCCCCAACAACAACAACAACAACACAGATCCAACATCCTTAAAATAGGAAAATAAAAAATAGAATAAGGCAAAGATGAGTCGATAATAATGATAATAGAAACAATACAGACAAAGTGCAAACTAGATAAAAGCCAATAATAATAATAACACAGACAAAGTGCAGACTAGATAAAAACCAATTAGTAAAAATGAGTAAAAACTAAACATGGGAATACGATTGTTGCTCAACTAGCCATAATTTTGTTTGTTTTTTGAAAGTGACAAGTGCAGGTATACTTTTCAAAGTGTCAGGTAGAGAGTTCCATAGTTGTGGTCCTTTTATTGAAAAGGCAGTTTGGGCAAAATATGTTCTACGGAATGGAACGCAACAGTTGCCTTTTGACATTGCTCGGGTGGTAGATCTGGTACCACTTTGCAGTCTTGTAATTGCCTTGCAGAGCAATTGGGGAGCAGAGTTATCCAAGCATTTAAAAACCAGTTTGACTGTGTGTAACAAAATAAAATTGGTAAAACTTCAAATATTGTATATATATGATATCGTATACTCTTCTTGTCTAGGACTTTCAAGGCGCGGTTATAAAGACACTCAATGGTCTTGATTGATGACTGGTGTGCCTGGGACTATGTAGTTAAGCCATAAGATATGTGTGAAAGAATCATTGAATTCATAAAAGTAAAAGCACAGCTGAGTGTTAAGCAGTTTCTTATAATCTTAAAACAGCCTAGGTTTGCCTTCAGGGTTTTACACATTTTCTTAATGTGGCTTTAAAAATTCAGCTGATAGTCTATGATTATGCCCAAATATTTGACTTCAGGTACTTGTTCAATGAGCTCCTCATTAATTTTTATATTCAGGTTTGTTTGAGGTAGCTTTTTTATGGAGAAGCAGACAAAGTTAGTCTTTTTAGTGTTTAGGGTTAAACAGGATGATGCCAGCCAAGATGCTATTTTGTCTAATTTAGCATTTAACTTCTCAGCAACTAGAGTGCAGGTCTTACCTGATGTATATACCACTGTGTCATCCGCATACATCTGTAAATCTATATCTGTGCATACATCTGGTAGGTCATTGATGTATAGGCTGAATAGTATCGGTCCCAAGACACCACCCTGAGGTATCCCTGTTTCAATTTTGCGGAAGGAAGATCTCACATTATTAATGGTGACACATTGTTCACGGCCCTTTAGATATGACTCAAACCAGGACAATGACTGTTTGGATAAGTTGAATTTAGTTAGTTTTGGAATAAAAATGTCATGATTGACTGTATCAAATGTTTTTTTTAAGTCTAGAAATACCATACTTGCCAACCTTGAGACCTCCGATTTCGGGAGGTGGGGGAGGGGGGCGGGGTTAAGGGTGGAGGAGTATATTTACAGCTGGAATTTTTTAATATATTTTTTTTCATATATATATATATAAGAAATACTTGACTTTCAGTGAATTCTATTTATATATATATATATATATATATATATATATATATATATATATATATATATATATATATATATATATATATATATATATATATATATATATATATATATATATATATATATATATATATATATATATATATATATATATATAAAGTTAGAGTACCAATGATTGTCACACACACACTAGGTGTGGTGAAATGTGTCCTCTGCATTTGACCTATCCCCTTGTTCACACCCTGGGATGTGAGGGGAGCAGTGGGCAGCAGCGGTGCCGCGCCCGGGAATCATTTTTGGTGATTTAACCCCCAATTCCAATCCTTGATGCTGAGTGCCAAGCAGGGAGGTAATGGGTCCCATTTTTATAGTCTTTGGTATGACTCGGCCGGGGTTTGAACTCACAACCTACCGATCTCAGGGCGGACACTCTAACCACTAGGCCACTGAGTAGGTATATATATATATATATATATATATATATATATATATATATATATATATATATATATATATATATATACATATATATATATATATATATATATATATATGTATGTGTGGGAAAAAAATCACAAGACTATTTCATCTCTACAGGCCTGTTTCATGAGGGGGGGTACCCTCAATCATCAGGAGATTTTAATGGGAGCATTCGCATACCATGGTTTATATAGGGCACAGAGTGGGTGGGTACAGGCTGGCCTAGGGGCGTGGTGATTGGCTCATGTGTTACCTAGGAGGTGTTTCCGTCTATGGCGGCATGTTGTTACAATTTCGCTGCGCTTGTTGAGGGATGACAGGTCTGGACGGTAAATAATAAACAGTTTCTCTTTCAAGCATAGGTTGCATCTTTTATTACCACTATTGTAAGGTGTGCTGGATGCAATAATTTGCCATGTTATTGAATATTCAACATTATTGTCTTTGAGGTCCCAAATGTGTTTGCTGAGTTCTGTGGTATTTCGCAGGTTTTTGTTCCTGAAAGAAGCCTTGTGATTGTTCCATCTGGTTTTGAATTCTCCCTCGGTTAATCCTACATATGTGTCGGATGTGTTAATGTCCTTGCGTATTACCTTAGATTGGTAGACAACTGATGTTTGTAAGCACCCCCCGTTGAGAGGGCAATCAGGTTTCTTTCGACAGTTACATCCTTTGTTGGTTTTGGAGTCGCTCTGTCTGGGGGCCGACGGCTCATTTTATTTTAATTTTATATATATATATATATATATATATATATATATATATATATATATATATATATATATATATATATATATATATATATATATATATATATATACATATATATATATATATATATATATATACATATATATATATATATATATACATATATATATATATATATTTTATATATATATATATATATATATATATATATATATATATATATATATATATATATATATATATATATATAAATAAGAGAAATACTTTAATTTCAGTGTTCATTTATTTACACATAACACTCATCTACTCATTGTTGAGTTAAGGGTTGAATTGTCCATCCTTGTTCTATTCTCTGTCACTATTTTTCTAACCATGCTGAACACCCTCTCTGATGATGCATTCTGCTTCATCTCCTTGTTGTGTGCGCAGTTGTGCACTGCACTCTCTAAATGCCCTAGATGTTAATGTCACATATGCATGTACAGTAGATGGCAGTATTGTCCTGTTTAAGAGTGTCACAACATTGCTGTTTACGGCAGACGAACTGCTTTACGGTAGACGAAAACGTGACTACTGTTGTGTGTTGTTGCCGCGCTGGGAGGACGTTAATGAAACTGCCTAACAATAAACCCACATAAGAAACTAAGAACTCGCCCTCGATCATTCTCTAGTTATAACGTCATTGGGCAGGCGCGCTGTTTATATTGTGGGAAAGCGGACGTGAAAACAGGCTGTCGACACGTCACTCAGGTCCGCCTGAATTTTGGGAGATTTTCGGGAGAAAATTTGTCCCGGGAGGTTTTCGGGAGAAGCGCTGAATTTCGGGAGTCTCCCGGAAAATCCGGGAGGGTTGGCAAGTATGAGAAATACTGCCTGTTGCCTTTATTAGCAGCAGCCGGAATGAGACAGGTTGTTGGAGCTGGAGTGGGAGCGAGAGAGAGCGAGCGAGAAACGGACGCAAGCAGACACTTTACTGGAAAGCAAAAGACTGGCACTATTATATGACAATAAATCTGTGTTATACCCTGAATCCCGGGCTCTCCTGGCAGTGTGTGGTGGTCTGCAGAACCCACTAGAGGGCATTCTCTACAAAATAAAAAAAATAAAAAAACAGGCAGAGATTTTATTTAACAAGTCTAGCCACTGTAACATTACACACAGTTTTAACAGTAACACTGGGTTTGAATATCGGAAAATAAAACACTGTGATTGTTTGTTGTACCACTCGATGAGTACCGTTATCAATTTTTCCAGGTATTTTTAGATCTTTTTTACGTGCTGTGTTTTCAGTTTGGAGTGTTTGCTCATTTCTGCAGCTCTCAGTGGAAAAAGTTTGCTCCGACTTAAACAATCACCTCGGAGGTGATACATAAAAATAGCAGTTCCTCGTCACCACTGTGTTTACCGTACCTGGACTAATGTTCCTCCGTGACGTCTATCTGGTAATTACACTGCCAGGCGCCCTGTTGGGCTAATTATACTAAAAACACCCTCATTAGCTGCATCAAGATGTACACCCTCTCGTATTCCTCCTCCCACACCATCCTCTACAAGTTATTTTGTCTTTTTGGTTCCCCTGTATTTTTTGTAAAAAGCTAAAAGCTGCAAAAAATGTAAATATGTGTATCATTGCAGATGAATGTTGAATTTACTTCTCAAACAGGCGTGACCCTTTAATGCCCGTGTGTTTTATTGTGTTTGTTTGTTTTGCGATAACTCATAAGGATCCATCAATAATGCCGATTGTAAATAAATCAAAGAGTTGTTTTTATTCATTCATACATGTATCTGTGTATTCAACAGGGTGCCATCAACATGCATCTATTATTATAATATAATACGTAAAAATACACATAAATACTATACTTTGCATTTATTACTTTGTTTTTTCCCCCTGTATTCCCATTATTTATTGTTATTCAATGTATGCATGAAAATACCCTATTAAAATATGTAAATACACTTTAAAAGACATTAAATACAAAAATAAGGTAACAATTACATGTAATAATATTATGTATTCCTCGTAGTTTGATAAGACCGATTTTAATGAGACTTATAGATGTTAAATTTAAAATATAATAATATATAAAACTATCATAAATATAGTATAATACACAGGTGTCAAACTCAAGGACAGGGTACCATCAACATGCATCTTTTATTATAATATAATACGTAGAAAAACACATAAATACTATACTCTGCTTTTATTACTTTTTTTTTTCCTGTATTCCCATTATTTATTGTTATTCAATGTATGCATGTGTGTGTCTGTAGTATGCAGAAACACAGAAAATACCCTAAAAAAATGTGTAAATACACTTTAAAAGACATTAAATACAAAAATAAGGTAACAATTACATGTAATAATATTATGTATTTCTTATAGTTTGATAAGACCGATTTTAATGAGACTTATAGATGTTAAATTTAGAATATAATAATATATAAAACTATCATAAATATAGTATAATACACAGGTGTCAAACTCAAGGACAGAGTACCATCAACATGCATCTTTTATTATAATATAATACGTAAAAAAACACATAAATACTATACTCTGCATTTATTACTTTTTTTTTCTCCCTGTATTCCCATTATTTATTGTTATTCAATGTATGCATGTGTGTGTCTGTAGTATGCGTAAACACAGAAAATACCCTATTAAAATGTGTAAATACACTTTAAAAGACATTAAATACAAAAATAAGGGAACAATTACATGTAATAATATTATGTATTCCTCGTAGTTTGATAAGACCGATTTTAATGAGACTTATAGATGTTAAATTTAGAATATAATAATATATAAAACTATCATAAATATAGTATAATACACAGGTGTCAAACTCAAGGACAGAGTACCATCAACATGCATCTATTATTATAATATAATACGTAAAAAAACACATAAATACTATACTCTGCATTTATTACTTTTTTTTTCTCCCTGTATTCCCATTATTTATTGTTATTCAATGTATGCATGTGTGTGTCTGTAGTATGCGTAAACACAGAAAATACCCTAAAAAAATGTGTAAATACACTTTAAAAGACATTAAATACAAAAATAAGGTAACAATTACATGTAATAATATTATGTATTCCTTGTGGGTTGATAAGACAGATTTTAATGAGACTTATAGATGTTAAATTTAAAATATAATAATATATAAAACTATCATAAATATAGTATAATACACAGGTGTCAAACTCAAGGACAGGGTACCATCAACATGCATCTATTATTATAATATAATACGTAAAAATACACATAAATACTATACTTTGCATTTATTACTTTGTTTTTTCCCCCTGTATTCCCATTATTTATTGTTATTCAATGTATGCATGTGTGTGTCTGTAGTATGCGGAAACACAGAAAATACCCTATTAAAATGTGTAAATACACTTTAAAATACATTAAATACAAAAATAAGGTAACAATTACATGTAATAATATTATGTATTCATTGTGGTTTGATAAGACCGATTTTAATGAGACTTATAGATGTTAAATTTAAAATATAATAATATATAAAACTATCATAAATATAGTATAATACACAGGTGTCAAACTCAAGGACAGGGTACCATCAACATGCATCTTTTATTATAATATAATACGTAGAAAAACACATAAATACTATACTCTGCATTTATTACTTTTTTTTTTCCTGTATTCCCATTATTTATTGTTATTCAATGTATGCATGTGTGTGTCTGTAGTATGCAGAAACACAGAAAATACCCTATTAAATTGTGTAAATACACTTTAAAATACATTAAATACAAAAATAAGGTAACAATTACATGTAATAATATTATGTATTCCTTGTGGTTTGATAAGACCGATTTTAATGAGACTTATAGATGTTAAATTTAAAATATAATAATATATAAAACTATCATAAATATAGTATAATACACAGGTGTCAAACTCAAGGACAGGGTACCATCAACATGCATCTTTTATTATAATATAATACGTAGAAAAACACATAAATACTATACTCTGCTTTTATTACTTTTTTTTTTCCCCTGTATTCCCATTATTTATTGTTATTCAATGTATGCATGTGTGTGTCTGTAGTATGCGTAAACACAGAAAATACCCTATTAAAATGTGTAAATACACTTTAAAAGACATTAAATACAAAAATAAGGTAACAATTACATGTAATAATATTATGTATTCCTTATAGTTTGATAAGACCGATTTTAATGAGACTTATAGATGTTAAATTTAGAATATAATAATATATAAAACTATCATAAATATAGTATAATACACAGGTGTCAAACTCAAGGACAGGGTACCATCAACATGCATCTATTATTATAATATAATACGTAAAAAAACACATAAATACTATACTCTGCATTTATTACTTTTTTTTTCTCCCTGTATTCCCATTATTTATTGTTATTCAATGTATGCATGTGTGTGTCTGTAGTATGCAGAAACACAGAAAATACCCTATTAAAATGTGTAAATACACTTTAAAAGACATTAAATACAAAAATAAGGTAACAATTACATGTAATAATATTATGTATTCCTTGTGGTTTGATATGGCAGATTTTAATGAGACTTATAGATATTAAATTTAAAATACAATAATATATAAAACTATCATAAATATAGTATAATACACAGGCGTCAAACTCAAGGACAGGGTACCATCAACATGCATCTATTATTATAATATAATATGTAAAAAAAACCACATAAATACTATACTCTGCATTTAATACTTTTTTTTGTTCCTGTATTCCTATTATTTATTGTTATTCAATGTATGCATGTGTGTGTCTGTAGTATGCAGAAACACAGAAAATACCCTAAAAAAATGTGTAAATACACTTTAAAAGACATTACCGGGTAAATACAAAAATAGGGTAACAATTACATGTAATAATATCCCTGCTTGGCACTCGGCATCAAGGGTTGGAATTGGGGGTTAAATCACCAAAAATGATTCCCGGGCGCGGCCACCGCTGCTACTCACTGCTCCCCTCACCTCCAATGGGGGTGATCAAAGGTGATGGGTCAAATGCAGAGAATAATTTGGCCAAACCTAGTGTGTGTGTGACAATCATTGGTACTTTAACTTGAACTTTAAATCTGTATTCTGTGTGGTTTGATAAGACAGATTTTAATGAGACTTATAGATGTTAAATTGTTAAATTTAAAATATAATAATATATAAAACTATAATAAATATAGTATAATACACAGGTGTCAAACTCAAGGACTGGGGGCCAGATCTGGCCCGCCACATCATTTTGAATGGCCCGTGAAAGCCTTGGAAATAATATGCATCAATAAAGTAGTTTATCTTTGTTTCTTTTTTAAATTTTGACAGGAAAAAAAGACATGTACTGCATGCAATTATATATCTTATAAACTTTATATATCCAATAATGCAATAGATATTATATTATCATACATTCAAAACATTTTTGGGGTAAAAGCATATGTACATATCTACATAAAAACACAAAAAATACCCTATTACAATTTGCAAATACACTTTAAAAGACAGTGCAGTGATTAAATACAAAAATGAAGTAAAAAATAGTTGTATTAATATTCTGTATTCTGTGTGGTTTGATAAGACATATTTTAATGAGACTTATAAATGTTAAATTTGAAATATAATAACAAATACAAATATAACAAACACACAAGTGTCAAACTCAAGGTGTATTAAATGTATTATTATTATTTTGTAAATTTTTTTTGTTCTATTCGTGTTTCGCTGCATTACAAATGGTAACATGTTAAAACACAGATTAAAATAAATCAAATAAAACCTTTTTAAAAATAAAATAACCAAAGTTTTGTTGACAAACTATAAATAATTCAAACATGGAGAAAGTGGTATCAAAGAATAATCAAACATCTATACCTGTGATGTTCGTAAATGTAAATATATATTTTTTTAATATTCGTGTTTCTCTGCATTACAAATGGTAACATGTTAAAACACAGACTAAATAAATGAAATAAAAAAATAACTCTACTATGCAAAGCCGAAGCCATTTATCAACAACACCCAGAAACACTGCCGGCTTCGCTGGGCCCGAGCTCATCTAAGATGGACTGATGCAAAGTGGAAAAGTGTTCTGTGGTCTGACGAGTCCACATTTCAAATAGTTTTTGGAGACTGTGGACGTTGTGTCCTCCGGACCAAAAAGGAAAAGAACCATCCGGATTGTTATAAGTTCAAAAGCCGGCATCTGTGATGGTATGGGGGTGTATTAGTGCCCAATGCATGGGTAACTTACACATCTGTGAAGGCACCATTAATGCTGAAAGGTACATACAGGTTTTGGAGAAACATATGTTGCCATGTTGGACGCCCCTGCTTATTTCAGCAAGACAATGCCAAGCCACGTGTTACAACAGCGTGGCTTCATAGTAAAAGAGTGCGGGTACTAGACTGGCCTGCCTGTAGTCCAGACCTCTCTCCCAGGATTTGCAAATCATTGTATTCTGTTTTGATTCACAAATTACACAACGTGCCAACTTCTCTGGTTTTGGGTTTTGTACATGGAGTGAACCAACTTGTCAGTCATCCACTCTCTTGTGTTTCTGTCGAGCATTCACGCAGACAAGATCAACCTCGTAACGTAAAATGACCTGGATCATCCCCAAAATACTGATTTTAATGAAGTAATTTACAAAAGGTAAGCTATCAGCTACACAACAGCTTAGCACACAATAGCACACAAGCTAGATACATGTCCTTAATGGAACAATAGTGCAGTAGAAAACACCACATGTTTTATATATGTACAATAATCAAATTTGTTGCATATGACCAGGCCCGGCCCTAACCAATCTGGCGCCCTAGGCAAGATTTTAGGTGTGCCCCCCCCCCACATCGGCAGTGAAGTGTATATACTCACAAGAAACCGAATAGCTTTGTCTTTGACCTTTTTTTTTAACTTACAACTATACCTAATATATAAAGGGGTGGAAAAGTGACTATTACCTGCAGGGCAAACATTAGCTAACCAGAAGGCAATAACAATGTAAACAAAAAATATCTAATACAAATGTCCCAGAGGAATGTAGGTGGGAGTACTGTAATTACCTAACATTACATTATTATTTTCCATAACAATTTAGCCCCCTCCACAATATTAACCCGACGTTAAAACAGAACTAGCTATTTATTGATTAGCAATTGCCGACTCATGTAACATTAGCTTAATGCTAAAAAGCCAGGTTACTATCACATTCTGTAACAGACAAATAATTTCATGTAGGCTAACGTTACCTACTTGCTACCTCTGTCTTTTCTCGTTTCTCCTCCTCTTCTTTTCTCTTTTTTCTTCCCTGGGCACCTGACAGTTTTGGCCGTTTTGACATCTTGTGTTGATTTATTGATGTGGTGACGTCCAAAAAGAGTCATGATACGGGAAGGGAGGGGGCGCACCGTGCGGGGGGGTTTCCTCCGGGTATTTTTTTTTGTTATATTTGTGTTTCTCTGCATTACAAATGGTAACATGTTAAAACACAGACTACGGTAAATAAATGAAATAAAAAATAAAACTAAAAAAAAATAACTAAAGTTTTGTTGACAAACTATAAACAATTCAAACATGGAGAAAGTGGTATCAAATAATAATTGAACATGTAATCCTGTGATGTTGGTCAATGTTAATATTGTTTTTTTCTACTCTTGTTTCTCTGCATTACAAATGGTAACATGTTAAAACACGGACTAAATAAATGAAAGAAAAAAAAAAAATCTAAAGTTTTGTTGACAAACTATAAACAATTCAAACATGGAGAAAGTGGTATCAAATAATAATTGAACATGTAATGCTGTGATGTTGGTCAATGTTAATATTGTTTGTTTCTATTCTTGTTTCTCTGCATTACAAATGGTAACATGCTAAAACACGGATTAAATAAATGAAATTAAAAAAAAAAAAAAAAGTAAAGTTTTGTTGACAAACTACAAACAATTCAAACATGTAGAAAGTGGTATCAAATAATAATTGAACATGTAATGCTGTGATGTTGGTCAATGTTAATATTGTTTTTTTCTACTCTTGTTTCTCTGCATTACAAATGGTAACATGTTAAAACACGGACTAAATAAATGAAAGAAAAAAAAAAATCTAAAGTTTTGTTGACAAACTATAAACAATTCAAACATGGAGAAAGTGGTATCAAATAATAATCGAACATGTAATGCTGTGATGTTGGTCAATGTTAATATTGTTTTTTTCTACTCTTGTTTCTCTGCATTACAAATGGTAACATGTTAAAACACAGATGAAATAAATGAAATTAAAAAAAAAAAAAAAAAAATAGTAAAGTTTTGTTGACAAACTATAAACAATTCAAACATGTAGAAAGTGGTATCAAATAATAATTGAACATGTAATGCTGTGATGTTGGTCAATGTTAATATTGTTTGTTTCTATTTTTGTTTCTCTGCATTACAAATGGTAACATGTTAAAACACGGACTAAATAAATGAAAGAAAAAAAAAAAATCTAAAGTTTTGTTGACAAACTATAAACAATTCAAACATGGAGAAAGTGGTATCAAATAATAATTGAACATGTAATGCTGTGATGTTGGTCAATGTTAATATTGTTTTTTTCTACTCTTGTTTCTCTGCATTACAAATGGTAACATGTTAAAACACGGATTAAATAAATGAAATAAAAAAAAAATTAAAAAAAAGTAAAGTTTTGTTGACAAACTACAAACAATTCAAACATGTAGAAAGTGGTATCAAATAATAATCGAACATGTAATGCTGTGATGTTGGTCAATGTTAATATTGTTTGTTTCTATTCTTGTTTCTCTGCATTACAAATGGTAACATGTTAAAACACGGATTAAATAAATAAAAAAAAAAAAATAAAAAATAAAATGTAAAGTTTTGTTGACAAACTACAAACAATTCAAACATGGAGAAAGTGGTATCAAATAATAATCAAACATGTAATGCTGTGATGTTGGTCAATGTTAATATTGTTTTTTTCTACTCTTGTTTCTCTGCATTACAAATGGTAACATGTTAAAACATGGACTAAATAAATGAAAGAAAAAAAAAATCTAAAGTTTTGTTGACAAACTATAAACAATTCAAACATGGAGAAAGTGGTATCAAATAATAATTGAACATGTAATGCTGTGATGTTGGTCAATGTTAATATTGTTTTTTCTACTCTTGTTTCTCTGCATTACAAATGGTAACATGTTAAAACACGGACTAAATAAATGAAAGAAAAAAAAAAATCTAAAGTTTTGTTGACAAACTATAAACAATTCAAACATGGAGAAAGTGGTATCAAATAATAATCGAACATGTAATGCTGTGATGTTGGTCAATGTTAATATTGTTTTTTTCTACTCTTGTTTCTCTGCATTACAAATGGTAACATGTTAAAACACGGACTAAATAAATGAAAGAAGAAAAAAAAATCTAAAGTTTTGTTGACAAACTATAAACAATTCAAACATGGAGAAAGTGGTATCAAATAATAATCAAACATGTAATGCTGTGATGTTGGTCAATGTTAATATTGTTTTTTTCTACTCTTGTTTCTCTGCATTACAAATGGTAACATGTTAAAACACGGACTAAATAAATGAAAGAAAAAAAAAATCTAAAGTTTTGTTGACAAACTATAAACAATTCAAACATGTAGAAAGTGGTATCAAATAATAATTGAACATGTAATCCTGTGATGTTGGTCAATGTTAATATAGTTTGTTTCTATTCTTGTTTCTCTGCATTACAAATGGTAACATGTTAAAACACGGACTAAATAAATGAAAGAAAAAAAAAATCTAAAGTTTTGTTGACAAACTATAAACAATTCAAACATGTAGAAAGTGGTATCAAATAATAATTGAACATGTAATGCTGTGATGTTGGTCAATGTTAATATTGTTTGTTTCTATTCTTGTTTCTCTGCATTACAAATGGTAACATGTTAAAACACGGATTGAATAAATGAAATTAAAAAAACAAAAATAAAATAAGTAAAGTTTTGTTGACAAACTATAAACAATTCAAACATGTAGAAAGTGGTATCAAATAATAATTGAACATGTAATGCTGTGATGTTGGTCAATGTTAATATTGTTTGTTTCTACTCTTGTTTCTCTGCATTACAAATGGTAACATGTTAAAACACGGATTGAATAAATGAAATTAAAAAAAAAAAAAAAAATAAGTAAAGTTTTGTTGACAAACTATAAACAATTCAAACATGGAGAAAGTGGTATCAAATAATAATTGAACATGTAATGCTGTGATGTTGGTCAATGTTAATATTGTTTGTTTCTATTCTTGTTTCTCTGCATTACAAATGGTAACATGTTAAAACACGGATTAAATAAATGAAATAAAAATAAAAAATAAAAAAAATAAGTAAAGTTTTGTTGACAAACTATAAACAATTCAAACATGGAGAAAGTGGTATCAAATAATAATTGAACATGTAATCCTGTGATGTTCGTCAATACAACAAATGCAACAATTGACCCCTCACCATATTACTTTCATATGTATTAATATCAGCAACGACCACTCTTTATTTCATAATAAGCGGGGATGTTTTGTGCCATCTGCAGAGATAATTAAAGCATATCAATTAATCAGGCGCTATTAATTAGACGCTTGCAGTAGTACATCTTTTTTGCGTGTGTGTAATTTATATTTATTGATTTGCTCCGTTTTCATTATAGCCTTAAGATAACAGCGGCGATGCATTAGAAGGGCAAAATGCACAATTAGCATGCAGCTTGGCGGCCAAATTGATCGGCAGGCACTCTCTCCAGATATAAGGAGGTGTAAGCTGTCATAAACACCAGCGATCGATGACGGATATTTCACGCCATATCTCTGGCTTGATGGATGGTGTTTTTTTGAAAGTGCACTTGCAACCCCCGCACCCCTCTCTTAATGGGCGCCTGATAGGCATGCAGAATTTACTGTTTAATCAGAGCTAACAATTTATGGCGGGCCGGAAGCGGTTTGCGACAAACGCTTACGATTGGTAAGTGCTGCGCTCCTGTTATTTGCTCTCGTCAGCAACCAATATGGCCGAGCATTAAGAGCTTTGTGCCGTTCCGCTTGATTTTTTTATTTTGTTTTTCTTCATTGACTGCGCTCACAACGTTCATCACCGCCTGCTTGGCCTCCGCCGAGACGGAGGAACAGAAGCACACTGCAAAAAGTCAGTGTTCAAAAACAAGAAAAAAAAAAAATACAAAAATTAGGGGTATTTTATTTGAACTAAGCAAAATTATCTGCCAATAGAACAAGAAAATTTGGCTTGTCAAGACTTTCCAAAACAAGTACAATTAGCTAACCTCAATGAACCCAAATATACCTTAAAGGGGAACATTATCACAATTTCAGAATGGTTAAAACCATTAAAAATCAGTTCCCAGTGGCTTATTATATTTTTCAAAGTTTTTTTCCAAAATTCACGCAATATCCCTAAAAAAAGCTTCAAAGTGCCTGATTTTAACCATCGTTATAAACACCCGTCCATTTTCCTGTGACGTCACATAGTGAAGCCAAGACAAACAAACATGGTGCATAGAACAGTTAAAAAGTTAAAGTTAAAGTACCAATGATTGTCACACACACACTAGGTGTGGCGAGATTATTCTCTGCATTTGACCCATCACCCTTGATCACCCCCTGGGAGGTGAGGGGAGCAGTGGGCAGCAGCGGTGGCCGCGCCCGGGAATCATTTTGGTGATTTAACCCCCAATTCCAACCCTTGATGCTGAGTGCCAAGCAGGGAGGTAATGGGTCCCATTTTTTTTATAGTCTTTGGTATGACTCGGCCGGGGTTTGAACTCACAACCTACCGATCTCAGGGCGGACACTCTAACCACTAGGCCACTGAGTAGGTCAGCGAGGTATAGCGACATTAGCTCGGATTCAGACTCGGATTTCAGCGGCTTAAGCGATTCAACAGATTACGCATGTATTGAAACGGATGGTTGTAGTGTGGAGGCAGGCAGCGAAAACGAAATTGAAGAAGAAACTGAAGCTATTGAGCCATATCGGTTTGAACCGTATGCAAGCGAAACCGACGAAAACGACACGACAGCCAGCGACACGGGAGAAAGCGAGGACAAATTTGGCGATCGCCTTCTAACCAACGATTGGTATGTGTTTGTTTGGCATTAAAGGAAACTAACAACTATGAACTAGGTTTACAGCATATGAAATACATTTGGCAACAACATGCACTTTGAGAGTGCAGACAGCCCAATTTTCATCAATTAATATATTCTGTAGACATACCCTCATCCGCGCTCTTTTCCTGAAAGCTGATCCGTCCAGTTTTGGAGTTGATGTCAGCAGGCCAGGGAAGGTAGGGTCGATAGGGGGTTTAGCTCGCTCGTCTGCGGGAACAAACTGTCGCCATTGCTTGCCGTGCTACCGAGGTCCTTTGTCCCTGAATTGCTCACACACTCCGGCAGATTCAATGGGGGTCTGGCGGCAGATTTCTTTGACTTTATCGTTGGAAATGCATCTGCTTTGAGTGTCGCAGGATATCCACACATTCTTGCCATCTCTGCCGTAGCATAGCTTTCGTCGGTAAAGTGTGCGGAACAAACGTCCAATTTCTTGCCACTTTCGCATCTTTGGGCCACTGGTGCAACTTGAATCCGTCCCTGTTCGTGTTGTTACACCCTCCGACAACACACCGACGAGGCATGATGTCTCCAAGGTACGGAAAACAGTCGAAAAAACAGATTATAACAGAGCTGATTTTGTTGTGACGTCATCGCTCCGAGAGCGAATATTAGAAAGGCGTTTAATTCGCCAAAATTCACCCATTTAGAGTTTGGAAATCGGTTAAAAAAATATATGGTCTTTTTTCTGCAACATCAAGGTATATATTGACGCTTACATAGGTCTGGTGATAATGTTTCCCTTTAAAATAAGTATATTCTCACTAATAACAAGTGCACTTTTCTTGGTAGACATTTTTTTTGACCTTTTTGCTCATTATGTTGAAAAATATTCTTAAATTATGTAAATGGTAGTGCCATTATCTTGACATAATGATATGCGCTCGGCATTACATTTCTTGAAACCAGAAAACTTATACTAAAAACTGATTTATTGGTCTTAATGGAAAGGCAACCGCTTGTTACTCTCGGGGTCTCAAATCATATTGTCTAAAGATGCATTTTTCCATCGATAACATGACATCATCGCGACAAGTGCGTGCTCTTTCAGTCAATTAGTGCGCATATATACAGCCCGGCCCCCGGCCAAATTTTTTTTATTGTAATTTTGAAGAATGTATCTAAATGTGCATGAACTATTTCTGTTCAAAATTGTTTGAAATATCACATGTGATAAATATTAACTGTCCGTTTACTTTACTGTGCCAACTGTACTACTATATGAGACGTATGTTCTATTGTTTCATTGAAAATAAAACAGCAAAGTCCATTTGGCTGTCATCTGTTTTAATTATGAGACACAATTGTGTCAAAGTCATGTTTTTTTTTTCATGCTTGAAGTAAGAAATGATTACTTTAAAAAAGTAGTTTTATACTTGTGAGTGTTGATCACACAGCTTTGCAACACTTGATATTCTAGTTCCAAGCATGTTTTACTCAATATAGGTCATGCAATCTCAGCAACAAGCTGTAATATCTTACTGAGATAATTTAGGACCAAAACCCTTAAAACAAGTAAAACACTCCAACATAAAATCTGCTTAGTGAGAAGAATCATCTTATCAGACAGAAAATAAGCAAATATCACCCTTATTTGAGATATTTAATCTTACTTAGATTTCAGTTTTTGCAGTGCAGGCCGCGTCCGTTAAGGCTTACGTCCTGGTGTTTTGGACTCAACTAGCACAGCTGCAACTGTGCGGCGGTAAATGGTCAAATCGACGGGAGTGTGCATCCTGTCGTTGTTGACTTCAAGTGACCAAATTAAACCAAAACGTTTCACACTCTCATGTTCTAGAGCCACATGCACTGCCCTAGTGGCTCCCTGGACCTCTTTCAGAAATGTGTGAAGAAAAAAATATATTTTTGGTTTTAATATATTTTCTGAACATGACACAAACGTTCTTAATTGTTAGAAATCCCACTGTTCATGTTACATATGCTGTTGAAAAACTCTATGGAGATGATGATTTCATTTTCCAGCATGATCCAGCAGTGCCAAAACCACCAGTAACTGGTATACTGACCATGGCATTACTGTCCTCGATTGGCCTGCCAACTCCCCTGACCTGAACCCCATAGAGAATTTGTGGGGTATTGTGAAGAAGAAGCTGAAAGACACCAGACCCAATGATGCAAATGAGCTAAAGGCCGCTATTGAAGCATCCTGGGCATCCATAACACCTCAGCAATGCCACAGGCTGATTGCCTCCATGCCACGCCGCATTGATGCAGTAATCCGTGCAAAAGGATTCCCAACCAAGTACTGAGTGCATTAATTGACATTTTCAAATGTTTGATTTTGTTTTGCTGTTATAAATCTTTATTTTTTACTTGGTCAGAGGAAATAATCACATTTTTTGAGATAGGATTTTTGAGTTTTCTTAAGCTGTATGCCATAATCAGCAATATTAAAATAATAAAAGGCTTGCAATATTTCAGTTGATGTGTAATGAATCCAGAATGTATGACATTTCCATGTTTTTAGTTGCATTACAGAAAATAAAGGACTTTATCACAATATTCTAATTTTCTGAGACAGTCCTGTATATGAGGCTTTTAATTTTTTGCGGCTTCAGGCAGATTACATTTTTTTTAATTTTTGGTCCAATATGGCTCTTGTTCTAGAGCATGGGTCTCCAACGCATTACTGACTAGCTTGCCAGAAGGTTCTCGGAAATTAACGCAGCTGCTATACGCTGGACTCTTTTACATGAACAATAGTACCATATAAATGTGTATATATATATATATATATATATATATATATATATATATATATATATATATACCTGGCACATGAAACGTGAGGAATTGGGGGGCTGCACTATTAATTTTACCTGCCAGATGGCAGTAGAGCAGGGGTCACAAAACTTTTTGACTCGGGGGCGCATTGGGTTAAAAAAAATTGGCCGGAGGCCGGGCTTTATATATATATATATATATATATATATATATACATATATATATATATATATATATATATATATATATATATATATATATATATATATATATATATATATTCTCAACACAATGATGTCACGTTATCGATGGGAAAATTGTCATGTCTGTATTATCATGTTTTGTTTTAAGTCATGTTTTGTTTAGTTTCTGTCTTTTCAATCCCTTGTCTGGTCACCATAGCAACCATTAGTTTTCACCTGTCACGTCACGCACCTGTTTCACGTTTTGACTCACACACACCTGTCACCAATCATGTCGCTGTTATTTAAGCATACCTTGTTCATCACTCGTCCTGCCTGCACTGTCGTCATGTCACTCCGGTTTATGTCTCGTTTTGACAAAGTAAGTTTCCATGTCCATGTCCTAGTTTTTTTGTTAATTAGCAGCTTCATATGTTTTAGGCACACTTGCCTTTTTTGGTTGTATCTTTGTGTTTTGTGGTAGTGACTGTTTAATGTCAATAAATCCAAGCCTACCTTCACGCTGTCGTCCGGAGCCGTCTATTTTGCGTTGGAAGAACAACCCCGCAGCTAGCTGCGACCCCCCATCGTGACAAAAATGCATTTTTAGACAATATGATTTGCCTGAGCGGCTAGGAGACACCGAGAGTAACAAGTGGTAGAAAATGGATTGGAACGGACAGATTTTAAAAAATTATGGTAAAAATATATATATATATATATATAATTGTATTTATTTTTTTTACTTGGGACTTCCTGCAGGCCGGATTTTGGAAACTCTTGCAGTAGCATATTGAATATCTTAAAATGGGTTTTCTGGCAATTCCAACATTGATACATGGTCACATAATTAGTTTTGATATCTGTGTGCCGAGCGAGAGTAGGTCAGGTGACCTGGTGAGCCATCTTTGAACTGGAAGCACTTTCAGTGCGGCACTTTCCATTCTTTTCAGCAAACTGCATTGCAAAATCATTAATCCCTGCTGCTTCCCCTCATGATTCCTTTACCTACTGTACTTCCTGTTATCATGAGGTCCAAAGCTAATACTGTATATAAATATGGATATAATGAAAACAATTACCGTATTTTTCGGAGTATAAGTCGCACCGGAGTATAAGGCGCACCTGCCGAAAATGCATAATAAAGAAGGAAAAAAACGTATATAAATCGCACCAAACTATGAAAAAAACTGCGACTTATAGTCCAAAAAATACGGTACCTTAATTTGCATGTAAAGAGATGGTGTTATGCTAGAAATAACAATATAACAAAATAACAATATAATGAACTTAATTCTAAGACCCTAAATGTGTATAATAATGTTATTAATCTGTCGTTGTTTATTGTGAACGAACAATTGGACTTTTTTAAGATATTCTCGCATCTGTCTCGAACCTGACGTCACTCCTCTGTAGCGTGGGTGCCCGGCAAGCCCATAATCGGAAGCGGAGTCGTGCCAAATGGTAGCTCCTTGTTGCGGCCGACATATTTGGACGATGCTGTCAGTAACGTGTTGCGTCACGGTCACTTCATGTGGCTGCAGCGATGCAATTAGCCTGAATAAGACGTGGGCTCTCATGGCCGCCACATGTTTGCCGTCTGCCTGGGAGCAGCTTCTGTGGATTTCCGCTCTCAGCTGCGACTTTCTCCTGTGAAGTTTTCCTCCAAGCCGACTCGATATTAGGGTGGCTTTCACTTGTACCGAGTTGCGCCATGAGTGAGAGCAGTGTTGCCAGATGGCAAATCACAAATTACTGTACCAGAAGCTTAAAAATCATCAGAAAATGATCAAATTTGACGTTACTCAGCACCTTCAGTATGTAAAAATTATATATGAGGTATCCAAACACTAATCATGTGTTCCTTATCCCAATTCTGACATTTCCTGAACGTTTCATCAAAATCCGCCCTTAAAGGGGAACATTATCACAATTTCAGAATGGTTAAAACCATTAAAAATCAGTTCCCAGTGGCTTATTATATTTTTCGAAGTTTTTTTCAAAATTTTACCCATCACGCAATATCCCTAAAAAAAGCTTCAAAGTGCCTGATTTTAACCATCGTTATAAACACCCGTCCAATTTCTTGTGACGTCACATAGTGAAGCCAACACAAACAAACATGGCGGAAAGAACAGCAAGCTATAGCGACATTAGCTCGGATTCAGACTCGGATTTCAGCGGCTTAAGCGATTCAACAGATTACGCATGTATTGAAACGGATGGTTGTAGTGTGGAGGCAGGTAGCGAAAACGAAATTGAAGAAGAAACTGAAGCTATTGAGCCATATCGGTTTGAACCGTATGCAAGCGAAACCGACGAAAACGACACGACAGCCAGCGACACGGGAAAAAGCGAGGACAAATTCGACGATCGCCTTCCAACCAACGATTGGTATGTGTTTGTTTGGCATTAAAGGAAACTAACAACTATGAACTAGGTTTACAGCATATGAAATACATTTGGCAACAACATGCACTTTGAGAGTGCAGACAGCCCAATTTTCATCAATTAATATATTCTGTAGACATACCCTCATGTCAGCAGGCCAGGGAAGCTAGGGTCGATATTCTTCTCTTGATCATCTTCGGGACGGTGTGAGCCAAGACATCCAGGGGGTTTAGCTCGCTCGTCTGCGGGAACAAACTGCCGCCATTGCTTGCCGTGCTACCGAGGTCCTTTGTCCCTGAATTTCTCACACACTCCGGCAGATTCAATGGGGGTCTGGCGGCAGATTTCTTTGACTTTATCATTGGAAATGCATCTGCTTTGAGTGTCGCAGGATATCCACACATTTTTGCCATCTCTGTCGTAGCATAGCTTTCGTCGGTAAAGTGTGCGGAACAAACGTCCAATTTCTTGCCACTTTCGCATCTTTGGGCCACTGGTGCAACTTGAATCCGTCCCTGTTCGTGTTGTTACACCCTCCGACAACACACCGACGAGGCATGATGTCTCCAAGGTACGGAAAACAGTCAAAAAAACGGAAAATAACAGAGCTGATTTGACTCGGTGTTTGAGAAAATGGCGGATTGCTTCCCGATGTGACGTCATCGCTCCGAGAGCGAATAATAGAAAGGCGTTTAATTCGCCAAAATTCACCCATTTAGAGTTCGAAAATCGGTTAAAAAATGCATAGTCTTTTTTCTGCAACATCAAGGTATATATTGACGCTTACATAGGTCTGGTGATAATGTTCCCCTTTAACTTTTTGAGCTATGTTGTCAACTAACAGACAGAAAAAACATATAAAACTTCCTGGCAAAGGTAATTGATCAAAGGATAAATGAAATTGCCAAGGCCGTGTGTGTCTGTGCTTCCAAACAGGCTGCAAAAGGGTTCACTCTTTGCATGTATCAGGTTCAAACACCGAACTATCTATTAAAAAAGACAAGAAGCAAGGAATCAGGCAGAGACAGAATTCAATTTCGCTCATGCGGAGAAACATATTGGGCTGCACACTCAGTTACAGTCGCCCACTATGCTCTAAGGTACAGCCCCCGCGCTCTTCTATTTATTCAGGAGTTCCCTAGTTAACATCACTGAGGCTGCTTCTAGGAGGAGGGGACACATATTACGCAAGCAGCCCCAGTAGACACAATATGTGATTATTCAGAATGCAAATGTGCTGAGCTCGAGATTTCGCCCTGGCTCTGCTTTGTCTGCGTGTTGTCGTCTTATCTTCGTTGAGGTACTTGAAGTCCGTCCTTGGCTGTTTAGCAGGCAGAAACTGCTGCTGCGAGACAACTTGCAGTGGAAGATAACATGTTGTGTGCCTTTGCACGGATAGTAAAGTACAACTTGAGCACATTAGATAATAAATATAGCAACGGCTTTTAAGCATAAGAGTTGTGTGATAACTTATACATAATTATTCTAACAGCATGGGTCTCAGCACTTGGCACATGTGGTTGGAAGCGGGCCTCCAGTATACACACACAGAGTAGTACCCTCGTAATGTTAAGGTCAGGTAACCTAGTAGCAATGATGATGATCACCTGCAAAAACTAGTCACATGCTCTTTACCCAATTTCTGACATTTCCTAAAAGTTTGATCGAAATCCGCTTTTAACTTTTTGAGCTATGTTGCTACCTAACTAACAGGCATTTGGAGCATCCCACAGGTGAACAGGCTAATTGGGAACAGGTGCGTGCCATGATTGGGTATAAAAACAGCTTCCATTAAATGCTCAGTCAGTCACAAACAAGGACGGGGCGAGGGTCACCACTTTGTGAACAAATGCGTGAGCAAACTGTCGAACAGTTTAAGAAAAAAACATTTCTCAACCAGCTATTGCAAGGAATTTAGGGATTTCACCCTCTACGGTCTGTAATATCATCAAAAGTTTCAGAGAATCTGGAGAAATCACCGCACGTAAGCGTAATAAACATTGAATGGCCGAGATCTTCGATCCCTCAGGCGGTACTGCATGAAAAAGCGACATCAGTGTGTAAAGGATATCACCACATGGGCTCAGGAACACTTCAGAAAACCACTGTCAGTAACTACAGTTGGTCGCTACATCTGTAAGTGCAAGTTAAAACTCTACTATACAAAGCCGAAGCCATTTATCAACAACACCCAGAAACACTGCCGGCTTCGCTGGGCCCAAGCTCATCTAAGATGGACTGATACAAGTGGAAAAGTGTTCTGTGGTCTGACGAGTCCACATTTCAAATAGTTTTTGGAAACTGTGGACGTCGTGTCCTCCGGACCAAAGAGGGAAAAGAACATCCGGATTGTTATAGGCGCAAAGTTCAAAAGCCAGCATCTGTGATGTTATGGGGGTGTATTTGTGCCCAAGGCATGGGTAACTTACACATCTGTGAAGGCACCATTAATGCTGAAAGATACATACAGGTTTTGGAGAAACAAATGTTGCAATCCAAGCAACGTTTTAATGGACGCCCCTGCTTATTTCAGCAAGACAATGCCAAGCCACGTGTTACAACAGCGTGGCTTCGTAGTAAAAGAGTGCGGATACTAGACTGGCCTGCCTGTAGTCCAGACATGTCTCCCAGGATTTGCAAATCATTGTATTCTGTTTTTATTTATGAATTACACAAGGCGCCAACGAGCATTCACGGAGACAAGATCAACCTCGTAACGTAAAATGATCTGGATCATCCCTAAAATATTGATTTTAATGAAGTAATTTACAAAAGGTAAGCTATCAGCTACACAACAGCTTAGCACGCAATAGCACACAAGGTAGATACATGTCATCAATGGAACAATAGTGCAGTATAAAACACCACATGTTTTAATATATACAATAATCACATTTGTTGCATATTACTTCCAGATACAAAGTCTCCAAAGAAGACGCTTATAGAAGGTGTCCAGTAACAAATGTGTCCGTATCATTCAAGTTACTTTGTCATGAGCTTCAATTTGTGACGATCTGTCACTTCATTTCGGTTGGTTTCCATGTTTTTGTATTTACTTCCTGTCAGTGCTCTTATTTTGTTATATTTCCTGTTGGTTCCGCTGAGCACTGTTTTCTCCTCACCTGCCGGTGATTGGCAGCCGGTCCACACCTGCTGCCAATCAGCAGATGCCTATTTATGTTTTCACTCGAGCACTCCTCAGTGCTCGACGATAGACTATGTTTGGAACTGTTGTATGCAAGACTGCTACATTTCTCTGTTGTTTCATTATTAAAATCATCTTACCTGCTCATCCTCATCCTGGTTCTTGCATCTTGGGGTCACACAAACGGCAGCCATGCGAGTTCCTCACAGTATCGTCGAGCCAGAAGATTGTGTCCTCGCGAGAACCCCTGTCGGCGATGCACAGCCGACCTTCTGGACCGCACAATTTTTGGAGGACTTAAAAACCAGGTTTGTGCGGTCCCAGCCCACAGCAGGCTCGGACCTTCCCTCTCCGCCTCGACCGCCGGTTCCGGTTCTCCGACCGGCGAGGCCACCGCCGCCTTCGCTCCTCCCGGCTCGGCCGCCGGTTCCGGCTCTCCGACCGGCTAGGCCACCGCCGCCTTCGCTCGTCCCGGCTCGGCCGCCGGTTCCGGATCTCCGACCGGCGCGGCCACTGCCGCCATCTTCCCCGTCGCCTGCTGTGCATCCTGTCCCGGCTCCACGGCAATCGCCTGTGCCAGCGCGCCGACCACCGGTTCCCACACCGCGTCGCACGCCAGTCGAAGCCCCGCGTCGCACGCCGGTCGCGGCGCCACGACGACCAACACCGGCTGAGTGCCCAGCACCCGTTCCTGCTCCAAGGCAGCTTCCAGCAGCTGCACCACGGCTGCTATCCCTTCCAGCACCCGCTCATCCTGCCAGTCCGGCGAAGGCTCCAGTGGAGCCCACCGTGATGTCCTTCCTGGCCTCCTGCTGGGACTCGGCGAGGGACGTATCGTTTTCCCTCCTCCTGGCCCCCTTCCGCCCGTCCCTGGTTTTCGCACCGGGGGACATAAAAGACCTAGAACTCCTTCTCCCAGTGGTGGACGGCGTCTGGCATCCGCCTAGTGGAGGGGGGGCTACTACCAGCAGCAGTGCAGCCAAGCACACGCCGCTGTCATCCCCGCCATCGTCTCCTCCCACGGAGACATCATCATCTCTTTCCACGGCGCCGCCACCTTCATCTTCTCTGGCGCGCATTCGCACTGCGCGGACATCTTCCGCGTCACCGGTGGGACTCCGCATGACACCGCCATCTTCCTGGTCGGCAGCAGATCCACCCACAACCACATCGTCTCTGGTGGGCTTTCGCAAGGCGCCGCCATCTTCATGGTCATCATCATCATCGTCACCACCGGCTGCGCGACCTCCTCCTCATCCGCCAAAGATGCGGCGGTGTTATGGACTTCATCCGCGCTGTCGGCAGCGATCTGCAGAACCTGCGTGTGGACCTTCGCAGCTGTTGGTGTTCAGGTACCACGCGCTTCCGCCTCCTTGTCGGCCACTAATGTGGCCGTTCCGTGGTCGCCCGCCTCGCCAGTTCCAGCGGCGTTCAACGCGTCGCCGCCACCTGACTTTCCCTCGCTGGCTGCGGGGACACTTGGCCTGGTGACCCTCCGCCATGTCCACCCTCCTCCCTCCCGTAATTTTTGGACTTGTTTCCAGGGAACATCTGGAATCTGTTCCTTGAGGGGGGGGTCCTGTGACGATCTGTCACTTCATTTCGGTTGGTTTCCATGTTTTTGTATTTACTTCCTGTCAGTGCTCTTATTTTGTTATATTTCCTGTTGGTTCCGCTGAGCACTGTTTTCTCCTCACCTGCCGGTGATTGGCAGCCGGTCCACACCTGCTGCCAATCAGCAGATGCCTATTTATGTTTTCACTCGAGCACTCCTCAGTGCTCGACGTTAGACTATGTTTGGAACTGTTGTATGCAAGACTGCTACATTTCTCTGTTGTTTTATTATTAAAATCATCGTACCTGCTCATCCTCATCCTGGTTCTTGCATCTTGGGGTCACACAAACGGCAGCCATGCGAGTTCCTCACAGTATCGTCGAGCCAGAAGATTGTGTCCTCGCGAGAACCCCTGTCGGCGATGCACAGCCGACCTTCTGGACCGCACAATTTTTGGAGGACTTAAAAACCAGGTTTGTGCGGTCCCAGCCCACAGCAGGCTCGGACCTTCCCTCTCCGCCTCGACCGCCGGTTCCGGTTCTCCGACCGGCGAGGCCACCGCCGCCTTCGCTCCTCCCGGCTCGGCCGCCGGTTCCGGCTCTCCGACCGGCTAGGCCACCGCCGCCTTCGCTCTTCCCGGCTCGGCCGCCGGTTCCGGATCTCCGACCGGCGCGGCCACTGCCGCCATCTTCCCCGTCGCCTGCTGTGCATCCTGTCCCGGCTCCACGGCAATCGCCTGTGCCAGCGCGCCGACCACCGGTTCCCACACCGCGTCGCACGCCAGTCGAAGCCCCGCGTCTTACGCCGGTCGCGGCGCCACGACGACCAACACCGGCTGAGTGCCCAGCACCCGTTCCTGCTCCAAGGCAGCTTCCAGCAGCTGCACCACGGCTGCTATCCCTTCCAGCACCCGCTCATCCTGCCAGTCCGGCGAAGGCTCCAGTGGAGCCCACCGTGATGTCCTTCCTGGCCTCCTGCTGGGACTCGGCGAGGGACGTATCGTTTTCCCTCCTCCTGGCCCCCTTCCGCCCGTCCCTGGTTTTCGCACCGGGGGACATAAAAGACCTAGAACTCCTTCTCCCAGTGGTGGACGGCGTCTGGCATCCGCCTAGTGGAGGGGGGGCTACTACCAGCAGCAGTGCAGCCAAGCACACGCCGCTGTCATCCCCGCCATCGTCTCCTCCCACGGAGACATCATCGTCTCTTTCCACGGCGCCGCCACCTTCATCTTCTCTGGCGCGCATTCGCACTGCGCGGACATCTTCCGCGTCACCGGTGGGACTCCGCATGACACCGCCATCTTCCTGGTCGGCAGCAGATCCACCCACAACCACATCGTCTCTGGCGGGCTTTCGCAAGGCGCCGCCATCTTCATGGTCATCATCATCATCGTCACCACCGGCTGCGCGACCTCCTCCTCATCCGCCAAAGATGCGGCGGTGTTATGGACTTCATCCGCGCTGTCGGCAGCGATCTGCAGAACCTGCGTGTGGACCTTCGCAGCTGTTGGTGTTCAGGTACCACGCGCTTCCGCCTCCTTGTCGGCCACTAATGTGGCCGTTCCGTGGTCGCCCGCCTCGCCAGTTCCAGCGGCGTTCAACGCGTCGCCGCCACCTGACTTTCCCTCGCTGGCTGCGGGGACACTTGGCCTGGCGACCCTCCGCCATGTCCACCCTCCTCCCTCCCGTAATTTTTGGACTTGTTTCCAGGGAACATCTGGAATCTGTTCCTTGAGGGGGGGGTCCTGTGACGATCTGTCACTTCATTTCGGTTGGTTTCCATGTTTTTGTATTTACTTCCTGTCAGTGCTCTTATTTTGTTATATTTCCTGTTGGTTCCGCTGAGCACTGTTTTCTCCTCAGCTGCCGGTGATTGGCAGCCGGTCCACACCTGCTGCCAATCAGCAGATGCCTATTTATGTTTTCACTCGAGCACTCCTCAGTGCTCGACGATAGACTATGTTTGGAACTGTTGTATGCAAGACTGCTACATTTCTCTGTTGTTTTATTATTAAAATCATCTTACCTGCTCATCCTCATCCTGGTTCTTGCATCTTGGGGTCACACAAACGGCAGCCATGCGAGTTCCTCACACAATTGATGCAATATTGTGACCACAAAGTGTCGGCAAAAAAAACAACAAAAAAGACCACTCGACTTTAACATAAAGACAGCATCAATCCATTCCACTATTGTTCTCTGTGTGAGTAATTTCACTTGATCAAAGAAAATAATGAAATATGTACTATGATTTGTGCTGATATCATTTTTGATCAATATCGTGAGTGAAACAGTCGTAGTGGGACCATGATCGTTAATCATCGTACATCTGGCAAAGCATTTTGAGTGCACTCAAACTGATTCTATTTGCATAACTCTATAACATAAACATTTTAGTTATGGTACATAAACAGTAAACAATTGCCATCCATCCATCCATCTTCTTCCGCTTATCCGAGGTCGGGTCGCGGGGGCAGCAGCCTAAGCAGGGAAGCCCAGACTTCCCTCTCCCCAGCCACTTCGTCCAGCTCTTCCTGTGGGACCCCGAGGCGTTCCCAGGCCAGCCGAGAGACATAGTCTTCCCAACGTGTCCTGGGTCTTCCCCGCGGCCTCCTACCGGTCGGACGTGCCCTAAACACCTCCCTAGGGAGGCGTTCGGGTGGCATCCTAACCAGATGCCCGAACCACCTCATCTGGCTCCTCTCGATGTGGAGGAGCAGCGGCTTTACTTTGAGCTCCTCCCGGATGGCAGAGCTTCTCACCCTATCTCTACGGGAGAGCCCCGCCACCCGGCGGAGGAAACTCATTTCGGCCGCTTGTACCCGTGATCTTGTCCTTTCGGTCATAACCCAAAGCTCATGACCATAGGTGAGGATGGGAACGTAGATCGACCGGTAAATTGAGAGCTTTGCCTTCCGGCTCAGCTCCTTCTTCACCACAAAGGATCGATACAGCGTCCGCATTACTGAAGACGCCGCACCGATCCGCCTGTCGATCTCACGATCCACTCTTCCCTCACTCGTGAACAAGACTCCGAGGTACTTGAACTCCTCCACTTGGGGCAAGATCTCCTCCCCAACCCGGAGATGGCACTCCACCCTTTTCCGGGCGAGAACCATGGACTCGGACTTGGAGGTGCTGATTCTCATCCCAGTCGCTTCACACTCAGCTGCGAACCGATCCAGTGAGAGCTGAAGATCCTGGCCAGATGAAGCCATCAGGACCACATCATCTGCAAAAAGCAGAAACCTAATCCTGCAGCCACCAAACCAGATCCCCTCAACGCCTTGACTGCGCCTAGAAATTCTGTCCATAAAAGTTATGAACAGAATCGGTGACAAAGGGCAGCCTTGGCGGAGTCCAACCCTCACCGGAAACGTGTCCGACTTACTACCGGCAATGCGGACCAAGCTCTGGCACTGATCATACAGGGAGCGGACTGCCACAATCAGACAGTCCGACACCCCGTACTCTCTGAGCACTCCCCACAGGACTTCCCGAGGGACACGGTCGTAAACAATTGGAGGATGCTAATTAGGATAATTCCTAAGGATAGGAAGTTAAGATTTAGTGAAAACAGGAAGTTACAAACAACAGCTAAGATTACGAATGTAACTTCAAAGACAGAGTTAGTGTCTGATTCAATAACGAAAGACCGTACAGTATGTACAGTACATGCATGCTGTCATACACTAAATCAAAATCAAAACCACAATCCAACAGAAGTATACGATGTAATATTCCCCAAGTTACAGTCAGAGTGAGACGTTGGTTTTCGTCGTCCAAAAAGCGGACCTGCAGCTGTGTGCCAGACACATTTTTGTCCCGCGTCGCAGTCAATTTCCTCCCCCTTACGTTGCGCTAAACGCTTACATACAAGCGGAAGAGGCGTTTTTTTTTGTTGTTTTGTGTGTTTTTGCCTGCTGGTGATGCATCTTAAATGCTGACTGTTTACACCTGCTGTCTCCACTGAACTACAGAGAAGGGTTCCTGTCACATAGAGGATCTTTGGCTTTCATTTTTGCAATGGGCTCCTAAAAATAGCAGACTGTCATGAAAAATAATATTTGACCAATGTTATATGCTCATTGGCTTTTTTTTTTTTACAGAAAATAAATATATAAATAGATGTATACAAGTACATATATACGTTTGAATAAAACAATATACGTTCAATAATATAGAAACTGTGTGTATTTGAATGTGGTTTTGAATATACTATTTTATAAGTGTTAATTAAATAATTAACAAGTAACACATTTTTTAAAACTACATTTAAATATCAAATGGGCCTTTGTTTTTTCAGTATGCCATCCCTGCAGTAGATCCTTCAACATCACAGCGCTCCTGTCATATAGAGGATCTTTGACTAGTGTCTTTGCACTCGGTCCTAAATAACAGTAGAGCTTTTCTGCCGTATTGAAAGTGTGTTTTTTTTCGTTTTTTTGCGGTGAATATTTCAAAACAGTAGAGTGCTCTTGTTATATAGATGATCTTCGACAAATGTTTTTGTAGTAGAGCCTTAAAAATAATAGCGCATTACTACAAACCCCGTTTCCATATGAGTTGGGAAATTGTGTTAGATGTAAATATAAACGGAATACAATGATTTGCAAATCCTTTTCAAGCCATATTCAATTGAATGCACTACAAAGACAACATATTTGATGTTCAAACTCATAAACTTTATTATTTTTTTGCAAATAATAATTAACTTAGATTTGATCATGGCTGCAACACGTGCCAAAGTAGTTGGGAAAGGGCATGTTCACCACTGTGTTACATCACCATTTCTTTTAACAACACTCAATAAACGACTGGGAACTGAGGAAACTAATTGTTGAAGCTTTGAAAGTGGAATTCTTTCCCATTCTTGTTTTATGTAGAGCTTCAGTCGTTCAACAGTCCGGGGTCTCCGCTGTCGTATTTTACACTTCATAATGTGCCACACATTTTCGTTGGGAGACAGGTCTGTGCCATATATAGGATCTTTGTCGAGCGTTTTTGCAGTTGGTGCTTAGAAACAGCAGTGGTACTGTCACATATAGGATCTTTGACTAGTATTGTTTCAGTTTGTCCTCAAAAACTGCAGTCGTTGTGTCATATATAGGATATTTGTCCAGCATTTTTGCAGTTGGTGCTTAAAAACAGCAGTGGTACTGTCATATAGAGGATCTTTGACTAGTATTTTCACAGTTTGTCCTTAACAACTGCAGTAGTTGTGCCATATATAGGATCTTTGTCGAGCGTTTTTGCAGTTGGTGCTTAGAAACAGCAGTGGTACTGTCATATAGAGGATCTTTGACTAGTATTTTCACAGTTTGTCCTTAACAACTGCAGTAGTTGTGCCATATATAGGATCTTTGTCGAGCGTTTTTGCAGTTGGTGCTTAAAAACAGTAGTGGTACTGTCACATATAGGATCTTTGACAAGTATTGTTTCAGTTTGTCCTCAAAAACTGCAGTCGTTGTGTCATATATAGGATATTTGTCCAGAATTTTTGCAGTTGGTGCTTAAAAACAGCAGTGGTACTGTCATATAGAGGATCTTTGACTAGTATTTTCACAGTTTGTCCTTAACAACTGCAGTAGTTGTGTCATATATAGGATCTTTGTCAAGCGTTTTTGCAGTTGGTACTTAAAAACAGTAGTGGTACTGTCACATATAGGATCTTTGACTAGTATTGTTGCAGTTTGTCCTCAAAAACTGCAGTCGTTGTGTCATATATAGGATCTTTGTCCAGCATTTTTGCAGTTGGTGCTTAAAAACAGCAGTGGTACTGTCATATATAGGATCTTTGACTAGTATTGTTGCAGTTTGTCCTCAAAAACTGCAGTCGTTGTGTCATATATATAGGATATTTGTCCAGCATTTTTGCAGTTGGTGCTTAAAAACAGCAGTGGTACTGTCATATATAGGATCTTTGACTAGTATTGTTGCTGTTTGTCCTCAAAAACTGCAGTCGTTGTGTCATATATAGGATCTTTGTCGAGCGTTTTTGCAGTTGGTCCTTAAAACAGTAGTGGTACTGTCACATATAGGATCTTTGACTAGTATTGTTGCAGTTTGTCCTCAAAAACTGCAGTCGTTGTGTCATATATAGGATATTTGTCCAGCATTTTTGCAGTTGGTGCTTAAAAACAGCAGTGGTACTGTCATATAGAGGATCTTTGACTAGTATTTTCACAGTTTGTCCTTAACAAGTGCAGTAGTTGTGCCATATATAGGATCTTTGTCGAGCGTTTTTGCAGTTGGTCCTTAAAAACAGTAGTGGTGCTGTCACATATAGGATCTTTGACTAGTATTGTTGCAGTTTGTCCTCAAAAACTGCAGTCGTTGTGTCATATATAGGATATTTGTCCAGCATTTTTGCAGTTGGTGCTTAAAAACAGCAGTGGTACTGTCATATAGAGGATCTTTAACTAGTATTTTCACAGTTTGTCCTAAACAACTGCAGTAGTTGTGCCATATATAGGATCTTTGTCGAGCGTTTTTGCAGTTGGTGTTTAAAAACAGTAGTGGTGCTGTCACATATAGGATCTTTGACTAGTATTGTTGCAGTTTGTCCTCAAAAACTGCAGTCGTTGTGTCATATATAGGATCTTTGTCGAGCGTTTTTGCAGTTGGTCCTTAAAAACAGTAGTGGTACTGTCACATATAGGATCTTTGACTAGTATTGTTGCAGTTTGTCCTCAAAAACTGCAGTCGTTGTGTCATATATAGGATATTTGTCCAGCATTTTTGCAGTTGGTGCTTAAAAACAGCAGTGGTACTGTCATATAGAGGATCTTTGACTAGTATTTTCACAGTTTGTCCTTAACAAGTGCAGTAGTTGTGCCATATATAGGATCTTTGTCGAGCGTTTTTGCAGTTGGTCCTTAAAAACAGTAGTGGTGCTGTCACATATAGGATCTTTGACTAGTATTGTTGCAGTTTGTCCTCAAAAACTGCAGTCGTTGTGTCATATATAGGATATTTGTCCAGCATTTTTGCAGTTGGTGCTTAAAAACAGCAGTGGTACTGTCATATAGAGGATCTTTAACTAGTATTTTCACAGTTTGTCCTAAACAACTGCAGTAGTTGTGCCATATATAGGATCTTTGTCGAGCGTTTTTGCAGTTGGTGTTTAAAAACAGTAGTGGTGCTGTCACATATAGGATCTTTGACTAGTATTGTTGCAGTTTGTCCTCAAAAACTGCAGTCGTTGTGTCATATATAGGATCTTTGTCGAGCGTTTTTGCAGTTGGTCCTTAAAAACAGTAGTGGTACTGTCACATATAGGATCTTTGACTAGTATTGTTGCAGTTTGTCCTCAAAAACTGCAGTCGTTGTGTCATATATAGGATATTTGTCCAGCATTTTTGCAGTTGGTGCTTAAAAACAGCAGTGGTACTGTCATATAGAGGATCTTTGACTAGTATTTTCACAGTTTGTCCTTAACAAGTGCAGTAGTTGTGCCATATATAGGATCTTTGTCGAGCGTTTTTGCAGTTGGTGCTTAAAAACAGCAGTGGTACTGTCATATAGAGGATCTTTGACTAGTATTTTCACAGTTTGTCCTTAACAACTGCAGTAGTTGTGCCATATATAGGATCTTTGTCGAGCGTTTTTGCAGTTGGTGCTTAGAAACAGCAGTGGTACTGTCATATAGAGGATCTTTGACTAGTATTTTCACAGTTTGTCCTTAACAACTGCAGTAGTTGTGCCATATATAGGATCTTTGTCGAGCGTTTTTGCAGTTGGTGCTTAAAAACAGTAGTGGTACTGTCACATATAGGATCTTTGACAAGTATTGTTTCAGTTTGTCCTCAAAAACTGCAGTCGTTGTGTCATATATAGGATATTTGTCCAGAATTTTTGCAGTTGGTGCTTAAAAACAGCAGTGGTACTGTCATATAGAGGATCTTTGACTAGTATTTTCACAGTTTGTCCTTAACAACTGCAGTAGTTGTGTCATATATAGGATCTTTGTCAAGCGTTTTTGCAGTTGGTACTTAAAAACAGTAGTGGTACTGTCACATATAGGATCTTTGACTAGTATTGTTGCAGTTTGTCCTCAAAAACTGCAGTCGTTGTGTCATATATAGGATCTTTGTCCAGCATTTTTGCAGTTGGTGCTTAAAAACAGCAGTGGTACTGTCATATATAGGATCTTTGACTAGTATTGTTGCAGTTTGTCCTCAAAAACTGCAGTCGTTGTGTCATATATATAGGATATTTGTCCAGCATTTTTGCAGTTGGTGCTTAAAAACAGCAGTGGTACTGTCATATATAGGATCTTTGACTAGTATTGTTGCTGTTTGTCCTCAAAAACTGCAGTCGTTGTGTCATATATAGGATCTTTGTCGAGCGTTTTTGCAGTTGGTCCTTAAAACAGTAGTGGTACTGTCACATATAGGATCTTTGACTAGTATTGTTGCAGTTTGTCCTCAAAAACTGCAGTCGTTGTGTCATATATAGGATATTTGTCCAGCATTTTTGCAGTTGGTGCTTAAAAACAGCAGTGGTACTGTCATATAGAGGATCTTTGACTAGTATTTTCACAGTTTGTCCTTAACAAGTGCAGTAGTTGTGCCATATATAGGATCTTTGTCGAGCGTTTTTGCAGTTGGTCCTTAAAAACAGTAGTGGTGCTGTCACATATAGGATCTTTGACTAGTATTGTTGCAGTTTGTCCTCAAAAACTGCAGTCGTTGTGTCATATATAGGATATTTGTCCAGCATTTTTGCAGTTGGTGCTTAAAAACAGCAGTGGTACTGTCATATAGAGGATCTTTAACTAGTATTTTCACAGTTTGTCCTAAACAACTGCAGTAGTTGTGCCATATATAGGATCTTTGTCGAGCGTTTTTGCAGTTGGTGTTTAAAAACAGTAGTGGTGCTGTCACATATAGGATCTTTGACTAGTATTGTTGCAGTTTGTCCTCAAAAACTGCAGTCGTTGTGTCATATATAGGATCTTTGTCGAGCGTTTTTGCAGTTGGTCCTTAAAAACAGTAGTGGTACTGTCACATATAGGATCTTTGACTAGTATTGTTGCAGTTTGTCCTCAAAAACTGCAGTCGTTGTGTCATATATAGGATATTTGTCCAGCATTTTTGCAGTTGGTGCTTAAAAACAGCAGTGGTACTGTCATATAGAGGATCTTTGACTAGTATTTTCACAGTTTGTCCTTAACAAGTGCAGTAGTTGTGCCATATATAGGATCTTTGTCGAGCGTTTTTGCAGTTGGTCCTTAAAAACAGTAGTGGTGCTGTCACATATAGGATCTTTGACTAGTATTGTTGCAGTTTGTCCTCAAAAACTGCAGTCGTTGTGTCATATATAGGATATTTGTCCAGCATTTTTGCAGTTGGTGCTTAAAAACAGCAGTGGTACTGTCATATAGAGGATCTTTAACTAGTATTTTCACAGTTTGTCCTAAACAACTGCAGTAGTTGTGCCATATATAGGATCTTTGTCGAGCGTTTTTGCAGTTGGTGTTTAAAAACAGTAGTGGTGCTGTCACATATAGGATCTTTGACTAGTATTGTTGCAGTTTGTCCTCAAAAACTGCAGTCGTTGTGTCATATATAGGATCTTTGTCGAGCGTTTTTGCAGTTGGTCCTTAAAAACAGTAGTGGTACTGTCACATATAGGATCTTTGACTAGTATTGTTGCAGTTTGTCCTCAAAAACTGCAGTCGTTGTGTCATATATAGGATATTTGTCCAGCATTTTTGCAGTTGGTGCTTAAAAACAGCAGTGGTACTGTCATATAGAGGATCTTTGACTAGTATTTTCACAGTTTGTCCTTAACAAGTGCAGTAGTTGTGCCATATATAGGATCTTTGTCGAGCGTTTTTGCAGTTGGTGCTTAAAAACAGCAGTGGTACTGTCATATAGAGGATCTTTGACTAGTATTTTCACAGTTTGTCCTTAACAACTGCAGTAGTTGTGCCATATATAGGATCTTTGTCGAGCGTTTTTGCAGTTGGTCCTTAAAAACAGTAGTGGTACTGTCACATATAGGATCTTTGACTAGTATTGTTTCAGTGTGTCCTCAAAAACTGCAGTCGTTGTGTCATATATAGGATATTTGTCCAGCATTTTTGCAGTTGGTGCTTAAAAACAGCAGTGGTACTGTCATATAGAGGATCTTTGACTAGTATTTTCACAGTTTGTCCTTAACAACTGCAGTAGTTGTGCCATATATAGGATCTTTGTCAAGCGTTTTTGCAGTTGGTACTTAAAAACAGTAGTGGTACTGTCACATATAGGATCTTTGACTAGTATTGTTTCAGTTTGTCCTCAAAAACTGCAGTCGTTGTGTCATATATAGGATATTTGTCTGGCATTTTTGCAGTTGGTGCTTAAAAACAGCAGTGGTACTGTCATATAGAGGATCTTTGACTAGTATTTTCACAGTTTGTCCTTAACAACTGCAGTAGTTGTGCCATATATAGGATCTTTGTCGAGCGTTTTTGCAGTTGGTGCTTAAAAACAGTAGTGGTGCTGTCACATATAGGATCTTTGACTAGTATTGTTGCAGTTTGTCCTCAAAAACTGCAGTCGTTGTGTCATATATAGGATCTTTGTCGAGCGCTTTTGCAGTTGGTCCTTAAAAACAGTAGTGGTACTGTCACATATAGGATCTTTGACTAGTATTGTTGCAGTTTGTCCTCAAAAACTGCAGTCGTTGTGTCATATATAGGATATTTGTCCAGCATTTTTGCAGTTGGTGCTTAAAAACAGCAGTGGTACTGTCATATAGAGGATCTTTGACTAGTATTTTCACAGTTTGTCCTTAACAACTGCAGTAGTTGTGCCATATATAGGATCTTTGTCGAGCGTTTTTGCAGTTGGTGCTTAGAAACAGCAGTGGTACTGTTATATAGAGGATCTTTGACTAGTATTTTCACAGTTTGTCCTTAACAACTGCAGTAGTTGTGCCATATATAGGATCTTTGTCGAGCGTTTTTGCAGTTGGTCCTTAAAAACAGTAGTGGTGCTGTCACATATAGGATCTTTGACTAGTATTGTTGCAGTTTGTCCTCAAAAACTGCAGTCGTTGTGTCATATATAGGATATTTGTCCAGCATTTTTGCAGTTGGTGCTTAAAAACAGCAGTGGTACTGTCATATAGAGGATCTTTGACTAGTATTTTCACAGTTTGTCCTTAACAACTGCAGTAGTTGTGCCATATATAGGATCTTTGTCAAGCGTTTTTGCAGTTGGTACTTAAAAACAGTAGTGGTACTGTCACATATAGGATCTTTGACTAGTATTGTTGCAGTTTGTCCTCAAAAACTGCAGTCGTTGTGTCATATATAGGATATTTGTCCAGCATTTTTGCAGTTGGTGCTTAAAAACAGCAGTGGTACTGTCATATAGAGGATCTTTGACTAGTATTTTCACAGTTTGTCCTTAACAACTGCAGTAGTTGTGCCATATATAGGATCTTTGTCGAGCGTTTTTGCAGTTGGTGCTTAAAAACAGTAGTGGTGCTGTCACATATAGGATCTTTGACTAGTATTGTTGCAGTTTGTCCTCAAAAACTGCAGTCGTTGTGTCATATATATAGGATATTTGTCCAGCATTTTTGCAGTTGGTGCTTAAAAACAGCAGTGGTACTGTCATATATAGGATCTTTGACTAGTATTGTTGCAGTTTGTCCTCAAAAACTGAAGTCGTTGTGTCATATATAGGATATTTGTCCAGCATTTTTGCAGTTGGTGCTTAAAAACAGCAGTGGTGCTGTCACATATAGGATCTTTGACTAGTATTGTTGCAGTTTGTCCTCAAAAACTGCAGTCGTTGTGTCATATATAGGATATTTGTCCAGCATTTTTGCAGTTGGTGCTTAAAAACAGCAGTGGTACTGTCATATAGAGGATCTTTGACTAGTATTTTCACAGTTTGTCCTTAACAACTGCAGTAGTTGTGCCATATATAGGATCTTTGTCAAGCGTTTTTGCAGTTGGTACTTAAAAACAGTAGTGGTACTGTCACATATAGGATCTTTGACTAGTATTGTTGCAGTTTGTCCTCAAAAACGGCAGTCGTTGTGTCATATATAGGATATTTGTCCAGCATTTTTGCAGTTGGTGCTTAAAAACAGCAGTGGTACTGTCATATAGAGGATCTTTGACTAGTATTGTTGCAGTTTGTCCTCAAAAACTGCAGTCGTTGTGTCATATATATAGGATATTTGTCCAGCATTTTTGCAGTTGGTGCTTAAAAACAGCAGTGGTACTGTCATATATAGGATCTTTGACTAGTATTTTCACAGTTTGTCCTTAACAACTGCAGTAATGGTGTCAAATATAGGATCTTTGTCCAGCATTTTTGCAGTTGGTCCTTAAAAACAGCAGTTGTACTGTCATATATAGGATCTTTGACTAGTATTGTTGCAGTTTGTCCTCAAAAACTGCAGTCGTTGTGTCATATATAGGATTTTGTCAAGCATTTTTGCAGTTGGTGCTTAAAAACAGCAGTGGTACTGTCATATAGAGGATCTTTGACTAGTATTTTCACAGTTTATCCTTAACAACTGCGGTAGTTGTGTCCAATATAGGCTCTTTGTCCAGCATTTTTGCAGTTGGTCCTTAAAAACAGCAGTTGTACTGTTATATAGAGGATCTTTGACGAGTATTTTCACAGTTTATCCTTAACAACTGTAGTAGTTGTGTCCAATATAGGCTCTTTGTCCAGCATTTTTGCAGTTGGTCCTTAAAAACAGCAGTTGTACTGTCATATATAGGATCTTTGACTAGTATTTTCACGGTCGGTCTTTAAAAACAGCTGTGGTCGTGTCATATATATATATTTGCACTTGGTCCTTAAAAACAGCAATGATTCCTGTTAATATAGAGGATCTTTGACTAGTATTGTTGCAGTAGGTCCCTAAAAACAGCTGTGTTCCTGGCATATAGAGGATCTTTGACTAGTATTTTTGCAGTTGGTCTTTAAAAACAGCTGTGGTACTGTCATATAGAGGATCTTTGACTAGTATTGTTGCTGTTTGTCCTCAAAAACTGCAGTCGTTGTGTCATATATAGGATATTTGTCCAGCATTTTTGCAGTTGGTGCTTAAAAGCAGCAGTGGTACTGTCATATAGAGGGTTTTTGACTAGTATTTTCACAGTTTGTCCTTAACAACTGCAGTAATGGTGTCAAATATAGGATCTTTGTCCAGCATTTTTGCAGTTGGTCCTTAAAAACAGCAGTTGTACTGTCATATATAGGATCTTTGACTAGTATTGTTGCAGTTTGTCCTCAAAAACTGCAGTTGTTGTGTCATATATAGGATTTTGTCAAGCATTTTTGCAGTTGGTGCTTAAAAACAGCAGTGGTACTGTCATATAGAGGATCTTTGACTAGTATTTTCACAGTTTATCCTTAACAACTGCGGTAGTTGTGTCCAATATAGGCTCTTTGTCCAGCATTTTTGCAGTTGGTCCTTAAAAACAGCAGTTGTGCTGTTATATAGAGGATCTTTGACGAGTATTTTCACAGTTTATCCTTAACAACTGTAGTAGTTGTGTCCAATATAGGCTCTTTGTCCAGCATTTTTGCAGTTGGTCCTTAAAAACAGCAGTTGTACTGTCATATATAGGATCTTTGACTAGTATTTTCACGGTTGGTCTTTAAAAACAGCTGTGGTCGTGTCATATATATATATTTGCACTTGGTCCTTAAAAACAGCAATGATTCCTGTTAATATAGAGGATCTTTGACTAGTATTTTTGCAGTAGGTCCCTAAAAACAGCTGTGTTCCTGGCATATAGAGGATCTTTGACTAGTATTTTTGCAGTTGGTCTTTAAAAACAGCTGTGGTACTGTCATATAGAGGATCTTTGACTAGTATTTTCACAGTTTGTCCTTAAAAACTACAGTCGTCGTGTCATTTATAGGATCTTTGTCGAGCACGCCTGTCATTTGACGGTATCTGTCTCCTAATTTTGTATTTTTTGCAGTAGATCTTTAGAAAACAGAGCGCTCCTGTCATTTCGAGGATCTTTGAGTCGTGTAATTCAATTTGCGTGAGGGATGGTGCAGAAACACCTTATTTGTCTCCATGTTGTCTCTGAAATAAGTGAATAATGCAAAAGACTTCTCCGAGAAGAAGCGGTAACAGAAACCCTTTGACCTTCCAGCTCCTCCTCACGAGCTGAGCTACCAGCTGGAGGCACTCGGCGCTCGCCTCTCCCGGCCGCGCGGGTCGCTCGGTTAGCCATATTGACGCGAGCGCACCTCGGCGGCCCTCCAACCCGATCGGATGTCCCTCCCCAGAGAAAGAAGCACTTCCATTTTTTCCGCCCCTAACGTGCGTATGAGTAAACTGCAGGTTCAGGCTGGGAGGTCAAATCAATCTCTGCTATTTATTACAAAGAAATGTGACACTGCTTCTTAAATGCTCCCGTCCCGAGTGATTTAGCCTCGCGTCTGCGTTTTGTCTGCAGTGTTTGTGAGCCAGCGATGAGGAGGAGGAGCATTTTATGAGCATTGTGCCAAATTGTCTCTTCCCCCCGCCTCCCTCCCCCTCGCTCTCTGCGACCTGTCTCTTGTAAACAAAGATGGGTTAATATGCTGCGCAGAGACACTTTTATGTAAAGCTTTTAGCCCCGGTGTATGTATCATATTTACTGTAAGTACACTTCAAACGCCAGGGGCGGACTAATGCAACGTGAATCTGCGTAATAGTCACGCTCGGGTCAACCCGGGAAGACTAATATGATCGGTGGATAGAGATTGTGGTGTCGGCATTAGGGCGCCAACTTGTGTTTTTTTAGGGAAAAAGGACAAACTGATATTGTAGAATTGTACAAAATGGTGCATGAAGCCACGTTTTTAACATGTTATTACGTCACAAGTAGGGCCGACCCGTGGCATATACACTTAACATGGTTCCCACAGCCACTATGATCATGGGTTGGCTTTTAAAAATATTTAAATGTTTTTTTTAATCTTATTTAAATCCGTTAGTTATTATTTTTTATTTAATTTATCCATCCATCCATCCATCCATCCATCTTCTTCCGCTTATCCGAGGTCGGGTCGCGGGGGCAGCAGCCTAAGCAGGGAAGCCCAGACTTCCCTCTCCCCAGCCACTTCGTCCAGCTCTTCCCGGGGGATCCCGAGGCGTTCCCAGGCCAGCCGGGAGACATAGTCTTCCCAACGTGTCCTGGGTCTTCCTCGTGGCCTCCTACCGGTCGGACATGCCCTAAACACCTCCTTAGGGAGGCGCTCGGGTGGCATCCTGACCAGATGCCCGAACCACCTCATCTGGCTCCTCTCGATGTGGAGGAGCAGCGGCTTTACTTTAAGCTCCCCCCGGATGACAGAGCTTCTCACCCTATCTCTAAGGGAGAGCCCCGCCACCCGGCGGAGGAAACTCATTTCGGCCGCTTGTACCCGTGATCTTGTCCTTTTGGTCATAACCCAAAGCTCATGACCATAGGTGAGGATGGGAACGTAGATCGACCGGTAAATTGAGAGCTTTGCCTTCTGGCTCAGCTCCTTCTTCACCACAACGGATCGATACAGCGTCCGTATTACTGAAGACGCCGCACCGATCCGCCTGTCGATCTCACGATCCACTCTTCCCTCACTCGTGAACAAGACTCCGAGGTACTTGAACTCCTCCACTTGGGGCAAGATCTCCTCCCCAACCCGGAGATGGCACTCCACCCTTTTCCGGGCGAGAACCATGGACTCGGACTTGGAGGTGCTGATTCTCATCCCAGTCGCTTCACACTCGGCTCCGAACCGATCCAGTGAGAGCTGAAGATCCTGGCCAGATGAAGCCATCAGGACCAAATCATCTGCAAAAAGCAGAGACCTAATCCTGCAGCCACCAAACCGGATCCCCTCAACGCCTTGACTGCGCCTAGAAATTCTGTCCATAAAAGTTATGAACAGAATCGGTGACAAAGGGCAGCCTTGGCGGAGTCCAACCCTCACCGGAAACGTGTCCGACTTACTGCCGGCAATGCGAACCAAGCTCTGACACTGATCATACAGGGAGCGGACCGCCACAATCAGACAGTCCGAAACCCCATACTCTCTGAGCACTCCCCACAGGACTTCCCGAGGGACACGGTCGAATGCCTTCTCCAAGTCCACAAAGCACATGTAGACTGGTTGGGCAAACTCCCATGCACCCTCAAGGACCCTGCCGAGAGTATAGAGCTGGTCCATTATGGTCCATATTTAATTTATTTTGTATTTAATTTATTTATTTATTTTAAATTATTTATTTATTTTCATATTCCAATATATGACTCATTGTTATCTAAACTAAATGCAGTTTTTTCTGTAGATATCATTTCCATAGCTTGTGTATACTAAATCCGTTAAATCCAACATAAAATTCAAGATCAAGATAATTTTGCTGTCAAAGTTCAATATTAGGGTTGTTTGAATGAAACTAGGAATGTGTAACACAACCTACACTCCCGTGCAAAAATGCAAAGTGGTTCATTCCTTCTGGTAACATGGAATACAACACTGTTCATTCAACACAGACGTCATAATGCCATCAACGCTCACATTTATGCTTTCACACAAAACACCAACATTTAGGGAACCAGGATGAGATGATAGAATAAATATAAAAATATGATACCGTATTTTCCGGATGTTAGAGCGCACCAGTACAACAGCCGCACCCACTAAATGTTTTTTTTAAATAATATTTTTCCATATATTAGCTGCACTGGACTATTAGCCGCAGATATACACGTTGTGAAATTAGTTATTTACACAGAAACATTCTATACATGTTTATGTACATGCAATAATTGTTTCCAAACAGTGCCTGTGACACGGCAGTTAAACGGCTGATCAAACAAAACAGAAGTTTTCATCATGGACACACTAGCTCTCCATTCAGCTGAGCAGACTCAATAAATCCACAGTGACATTCTGATGAATTTACTGAGGAATTTGTGAATCTGGAACAATACAAACAGAATGCCGTTGTAAGTTAGTAATACTAACTCAAACACTCGTAAACCTGTTAGTATAAAAGCTAACGCTAGCTTTATTATCTAAAGATAGCACGTTCAAATATGCATGAGAACCAGAGGTGGGTAGTAACGCGCTACATTTACTCCGTTACATCTACTTGAGTAACTTTTGGGATAAATTGTACTTCTAAGAGTAGTTTTAATGCAACATACTTTTACTTTTACTTAAGTATATTTATAGAGAAGGAACGCTACTTTTACTCCGCTACTTTTATCTACATTCAGCTCGCTACTCGCTACTAATTTTTATCGATCTGTTAATGCACGCTTTGTTTGTTTTGGTCTGTCAGACAGACCTTCAAAGTGCCTGCCTTACTGGTGACGTTTCACTTCGTTCCACCAATGAGATGCAGTCACTGGTGACGTTGGACCAATCAAACAGAGCCAGGTGGTCACATGACCTGACTTAAACAAGTTGAAAAACTTATGGGGGTGTTTCCATTTAGTGGTCAATTGTACGGAATGTGTACTGTACTGTGCAATCTAATAATAAAAGTTCCAATCAATGAATCAAAAGTGTGAAGGAAAAAAGATACTTTTTTATTCCAACCATACATCCCGTCAAAAGCCTAAAAACTGACCGCACATGAGGACGTTCCTGTCTTCACAATAAAAGTGCCGCTCCATCGCGCCTGCGCTTTCAAAACAAGAGTCTCCGAAAGCCAGCGCAAACAAGCTAGCAAGCTACGGAGTTTGACGCCAATATATTTCTTGTAAAGTGTATAAAAACGAATATGGAAGCTGGACAACTAAGATGCCAAAAACTCACCACTTTCATGTGGTATTAGACAGAAAGGAGGAACTTTTCTTCTCCTCCATCTGAAAACGTGGACGTTATCATCACGACTGTCTGATTCCAATCAATGCAAGTCATCAGAATCAGGTAATACACCAACTTATATTCTAGTCTTCATGAAAGAAAGGAATCTATATGTTAAACATGCATGTATATTCATTAAAACACCTTTAACATGTAAACAAAAACAGCAAAATAAATACATATAAATTATATACTGTATATATGAATGTATATGTATGTATATATAAATGTATATGTATGTATATATATATATATATATCCACAACAGTACACCATGGCAAAAAAAGAACAATGCAACATTTGACGTCACTATGGGAAGTTTTGACGGAGCAGAAACGTGTGAACTCGTTGGGAGTTTCCTCCTCTCCCAGCTCGCTAGCCTCAATCTGAACCTTGGTATTTACCGTGATGACGGACTGGCAGTGTGTCGCGCCTCGCCAAGGAGCAGCGAGAATACCAAGAAGCGCATATGCCAAATTTTCAAAGAGAACGGCCTACGGATCACGATTGAAGCCAACAAGCAAACCGTCAACTTCCTTGACGTCACTTTCAACCTGAGAAATAACAGCTACCAACCATTCACGAAACCCAACACAACACTCCAATACGTGCACCATGACAGCAACCACCCACCCACCACCACGAAAAGAATACCTACCGGAATCAATAAAAGGCTATCGATGCTGTCATCTAGCAAAGCTGAATTTGACCAAGCAACCCCCCCGTACCAAAAAGCCCTTGATGAAAGCGGGTACAATTTCACCCTCACCTATGAACCCACGCCAGGAAACCAGCCAAAAAAGAACAGAAAACGAAACGACATCATCTGGTACAACCCCCCATACAGCAAAAACGTCTCAACTAACATTGGACACACATTCCTCAATCTGATTGACAAACACTTTCCCAAAGACAACACCCTAAGAAAAGTATTCAACAAGAACAACATTAAATTGAGCTACAGCTGCATGAACAATATACGACAAATCATCTCAAACCACAACAAAACAATTGCAAATGAGCCGTCGGCCCCCAGACAGAGCGACTCCAAAACCAACAAAGACTGTAACTGTCGAAAGAAACCTGATTGCCCTCTCAACGGGGGGTGCTTACAAACATCAGTTGTCTACCAATCTAAGGTAATACGCAAGGACATTAACACATCCAACACATATGTAGGATTAACCGAGGGAGAATTCAAAACCAGATGGAACAATCACAAGGCTTCTTTCAGGAACAAAAACCTGCGAAATACCACAGAACTCAGCAAACACATTTGGGACCTCAAAGACAATAATGTTGAATATTCAATAACATGGCAAATTCTTGCATCCAGCACACCTTACAATAGTGGTAATATAAGATGCAACCTATGCTTGAAAGAGAAACTGTTTATTATTTACCGTCCAGACCTGGCATCCCTCAACAAGCGCAGCGAAATTGTCACAGCATGCCGCCATAGACGGAAACACCTCCTAGGTAACACATGAGCCAATCACCACGCCCCTAGGCCAGCCTGTACCCACCCACTCTGTGCCCTATATAAACCATGGTATGCGAATGCTCCCATTAAAATCTCCTGATGATTGAGGGTACCCCCCCTCATGAAACAGGCCTGTAGAGATGAAACAGTCTTGTGATTTTTTTTCCCACACATACATATATATATATATATATATATATATATATATATATATATATATATATATATATATATATATATATATATATGATATGAGTGTGTATGTTACTCATCAGTTACTCAGTACTTGAGTAGTTTTTTCACAACATACTTTTTACTTTTACTCAAGTAAATATTTGGGTGACTACTCCTTACTTTTACTTGAGTAATAAATCTCTAAAGTAACAGTACTCTTACTTGAGTACAATTTCTGGCTACTCTACCCACCTCTGATGAGAACACTCCTAAAGACATCACACATGGGACGGTTTAGTAAGTAAGAGTCGTTTTAGTTATACCTTAAAAACGTATAAACTCGAGGTGTCCGATAATATCGGACTGCCGATATTATCGGCCGATAAATGCTTTAAAAATGTAATATCGGAAATTATCGGTATCGGTTTCAAAAAGTAAAATTTATGACTTTTTAAAACGCCGCTGTACAGAGTGGTACACGGACGTAGGGAGAAGTACAGAGCAGTTGCGTCTCCCAGTCATACTTGCCAACCCTCACGTTTTCCTGGGAGACTCCCGAATTTCTCCCGATTTCCACCCAGACAACAATATTGGGGTCGTGTCTTAAAGGCACTGCATTTGCGTGCCGGCCCAATCGCATAATATTTACGGCTTTTCACACACACAAGTAAATGCAAGGCATACTTGGTCAACAGCCATACAGGTCACACTGAGGGTGGCCGTATAAACAACTTTAACACTGTTACAAATGTGCGCCACACTGTGAACCCACACCAAACAAGAATGACAAACACATTTCGGGAGAACATCCGCACCGTAACACGACATAAACACAACAGAACACATACCCAGAATCCCTTGCAGTACTAACTCTTCCGGGACGCTACAATATACACCCCCCGCTACCCCTACCCCCCCATAACTTGAGTTGATTTATTTTGGAAAACTGTGTTAGATTGTTTAATACATGCAGCAGGGCATCGCAACAAAATTAGGCATAATAATGTGTTAATTCCACAACTGTATATATTGGAATCGGTAATTAAGAGTTGGACAACATCGGAATATCGGATATCGGCAAAAAAGCCATTATCAAACATCTCTAGTATAAACATTGCTTGGAGTGATTGAATAAGAATTCATACGAGTAGTAAAGCTATGGATGATTAAAAGACAGAGCGGAACTCCTACTTCCGGTTCAAAGCTGTTCACACCAGGAAACACTTGAATGAAAGAACAAAGGAAAAATATTTTTGTAAAACCATCATAAACTGTAGTAACAACTCTCGTGTCCTGTTTGTTATGGTCCTGTCCTTGCCCTGATGTGGGATCTGAACCGAGGATGTCGTTGTGGCTTGTGCAGCCCTTTGAGACACTTGTGATTTAGGGCTATATAAATAAACATTGATTGATTGATGGTACACAAATGAACAAAACCTCCAATTTCACTTCCAATAAAACATATTTCAACCTCTAAGTGCATTGAGTTTGCAATAATCTTTCATGATAAAGTTCAAGGCATTAGAAATGCAATAATTCCTGGAAACCAGATAGCTACTCAGCAGCCAGCCAAACAACTCGAGCTAGCACATTTCACTCCCGTCACTGACAAAACAGTTGAAGAAATCATCCACAAGCTGAGTCCACAGTGCTGCCCTCATGAGTTACCCACTAGATTTTTAAAGTCTGTGCTGAGCAGTTTGTTGCCACAATTCTCTCGTCTAGTTAACATCTCACTTCAGACTGGAACACTTCCAAAGGCCTTAAAAACTGCTGTCATTAAGCCCCTCATGAAGAAGAGTAGTCTTGATGCCACAGTGCTGAAGAACTATCGGCCCATATAAAGCCCGCTTTCCTTGGGCAAAGTTCTACACCAACAGCTTAGTGACTTTCCCCTGTTTAATAATGTGTTTGATATTTTCCAATCAGGCTTTAGGTCCCACCACAGCACTGGAACTGCTCTGATCAAGGTGACAAATGATATCCACCTGAACACAGACTCATGAGAAGTCTCAGTCTTGGTTCTGATGGACTCGAGCGTTGTCTTTGACACAGGTGTCCGTACTATCTTAATGCAGAGGTTAGAAAACTGAGCAGGATTATCTGGTTTGAGTTCTATCTCGATCACAGGACGAACTTTGTTGAAATTGGTGCCATACTATCTTAATAAAGAGGTTAGAAAACTGGGTGGGACGATCTGGTTTTGCTCTTAACTGGTTCAAGTTCTATCTCGATCACAGGACGAACGTTGTTGAAATTGGTACCATACTATCTTAATACAGAGGTTAGAAAACTGGGTGTGACGATCTGGTTCTGCTCTTAACTGGTTCAAGTCCTATCTCGATCACAGGACAAACTTTGTTGAAAATGGTACCTTCTTTTCTGAGCAAACAGCTATGATCTGTGGGGCACCTCAGGGCTTGATTCTAAGACACCTGCTGTTCGATTTGCACTAGGCCAGCTAATACGCAGCTTAGTGATTTTCCCCTGTTTAATAATGTGTTTGATATTTTCCAATCAGGCTTTAGGTCCCACCACAGCACTGGAACTGCTCTGATCAAGGTGACAAATGATATCCACCTGAACACAGACTCATGAGAAGTCTCAGTCTTGGTTCTGATGGACTCGAGCGTTGTCTTTGACACAGGTGTCCGTACTATCTTAATGCAGAGGTTAGAAAACTGAGCAGGATTATCTGGTTCGAGTTCTATCTCGATCACAGGACGAACTTTGTTGAAATTGGTGCCATACTATCTTAATAAAGAGGTTAGAAAACTGGGTGGGACGATCTGGTTTTGCTCTTAACTGGTTCAAGTTCTATCTCCATCACAGGACGAACGTTGTTGAAATTGGTACCATACTATCTTAATACAGAGGTTAGAAAACTGGGTGGGACGATCTGGTTCTGCTCTTAACTGGTTCAAGTCCTATCTCGATCACAGGACAAACTTTGTTGAAAATGGTACCTTCTTTTCTGAGCAAACAGCTATGATCTGTGGGGCACCTCAGGGCTTGATTCTAAGACACCTACTGTTCGATTTGCACTAGGCCAGCTAATACGCAGCTTGAATGCGTCCTATCACAACTACGCTGATGACACTCTCGTCACGGACGGCAGGTAAACGTTGGCCTGTTGGTTTACAAAATCTTTTTTTTTCAGCTAAACTGGGACAAAACTGAGATCATTGTCCTCGATGGCGACAAATAAAGTATATTTCTTACAAGTATCATCTTTGGAGGACGAGAGATAGCTAAACATGCTTCATGACACTCCGTAGGAGGATACGATAGCTAACCGCTAACAGCAAGCTAGCGCCCCTGAATCTAAACAAACGCTATGGGTGGATCTACACCTAACATCAACTGTAATGATACCAAGTACAATAGCGTATCTAGTCGATACTACTTTGATTACATCAATAATTTTGATCGTCACAAAATCTTTTTGCCTTTTTTTAAATTCATATTATGTTTATAAACTCAGGAAATACGTCCTTTTGGCTTTTTGTGCCATCCATTTGCCTTTTTAAAGCATTACATGGATTCAATTATTTAAGATGTCAATAAACTGTTGGTGACTTGGTGTGGTGGCGGCGCAGCCCCCGTGTCTGGTCTGGATGCTGTGTCTCGGTTGTTTGGGCGGTGGTGTGTTTGTGCGGGTTTGGGTTGGGGTGGGGGGCCTTTTGGTTGGGGGGGTTGTTGGTGTCTCTTGTTTGCGTGTTGGCGTTCGGGCTGACTGGCGGGCTGGCGCCGGCTGGTCTCCGTGGTCCTGGTGGCGTGTGGTTGCTGGTCGCAGTTTTTTTTTGATCGCTTTGATTTGATTGGCTGGTGCTGGCTGTCTGGGGTTATTGCGGCTGCTGTTTCTGCTGCCGTTTGTTTGTGGTGTGGGCGCCCGTGGCTGCTGGGTCTGGTGCAGGGGTGTGGCTGATGTTGTGACTGGTGGCAGCGCGCGCGCGTGATGGCTGTCGGGGCTGACGAACTGTGTATATGTATGTATATGTGTGTGTATGTATGTATGTTTATATATGTGTATGTGTACATATGTGTATGTATATGTATATATGTGTATGTGTGGGTATGTATACATGTATGTGTATGTATATATGTATGTATGTATGTATATTTCTGGGGGTACGCTCTGGGCCTGCCTGTCAGACGGGGGTCGACGCCTCAGGCTACTGCATCCGAACTGCGTGTCTGGAGCTCCTGGGTCCCGCTGTCCATCCCTTCCGGGTGCCCGTCTTGGTTGGGGCCTGTTGGGCCTAGTCCCTGCGTCTATTGTGGTAGCTTGGTGCTGCAAGGTATTCCGAGGTGCTGCGAGTCGGCCAGTTGCTGGGGTAGTGACCTTGTTTGTCAGCATGTCTGTGATCTTCTTTTAATTCTTTTTTTTTAAATTAATTAATTAATTTATTTATTTATTTATTTATTTTTTAATATATTTTATTAATATTATTTTTTAATTTTTCCCCTCCCTCAGGGGGGGGGGGCTCGGCGGGGCGGTTGCTGGTTGTTCCATCTCCATCGTTGGGGTCCCTGCGGGTGGGGTGGGTGGTTCCCGTGGCCCTGTGCCTGGGTGGTCCTGCGGCGGCCGGTTTGGGTGGGGTGGCCGGGGGCTGGCCTCGCCGCGCTCTCCGGGGGTGGGGGGTGGGCTCGTGGGGGCCTGGTTGCCGGTGGGGCGGGGGCGGTCTTCCCGTCCGGTTGCGGGGAGTCTCTGGGTCCCTCGGGCGGGGCGTCTCGCCTTTCTGCCCGTGTGGGGTGTGGTCTCTCGCTGGCTTGGGGTCTGGCTGTCCCCTGCTTTTCTCGTGCCCTGTCCTCTGCCGGGTGCGTCTGTCTGCGGCCTGCTGCTGGCCCTTGTGGGCGGTACGGTGGGTCGGGCTCTGGGGTTCCTGTCGCTGGCCGGCTTGGCTGCGTGGGGGTGGTGGTCCCTGGTTCCCTGGGCACCACGCCTCCTGTTTGTGGGTTGGGCTCTCGGGGGTGATGGGGCCGTGCTCTGGCTCCCACGCACTCTGGGAGTCGAATGTATTGTACATGCAAATTCACATATGCTCACATACGTACATAGGTACCTACGCTCCCACATACATACACAAATACAGTACATATTTACCTACCTAATGTTCGTACATCCACACGCACATTCAAAATACAAACATACACATACACATACTGTACATATACATTCACTGTACAAACACATATACACATTCTGTACATATACATTCATTGTACAAACACATATACACATTCTGTACATATACAAGTACTTTTGCATACTTACACTCATGCACATAATCACGTTTCATCAAACATATATTAACGTTGTTGCCCTAGGGTAAACTGGGTGTAACACATGGCACACTGACAAAGCTTAACCTATTGTGACTATAACAATCTACAAGGTTAATGTAGGTTGCTTCTCTTTCTCCCCCTCCATTTTTCTGCATTCTTTCGTATCTCAAGTTATCATTACGTATATGTATTGTTGCATTTAAACAACTGTATTGTTGATAATAAAGGTAAATTATTGGTATTGTTCATTATCAATAGCGCTATTTCTATTGGTATTTGTATTGATCCATTTGTAGTGTAATAATGCTCATTGTCATTTCTGTATTATATTTTATTTTTCGCTAACTGCTTATTTGCTATTACTTTTACCATCATATTTGTACATGTCATATTTGCTGATGTTGCTCTATTGTTGTTGTTGTTGTTGTTTTTGTCTCTCTGTCTAATCCCCCTCTTGTCCCCACAATTTCCCCCTCTGTCTTCTTTTTTTTTCTCTTTCTATCCCCTCCTGCTCCGGCCCGGCTGCACTAAATGATAATATAAATACATTTAATAAAGTCAAATACAAATAAGGCAACAAGAGAAGTATCCTACACTTCTCTTTTGTAAAGTAAATCTGAACAGCCGACATGGGCATCTACATCAACTATATGATTTGCCTGAGAAGCTGGACAGGACACAAAAGAAAAAAAAAAAAAAAAAAGATGTCAATAAACTTCTCAATCAATCAATCAATCAATCAATGAGGACTTTGAATAGGACCAATGTATGATCCCGTAACTACTTAGTATCGGATCGATACCCAAATTTGTGGTATCATCCAAAACTAATGTAAAGTATCCAAATAACAGAAGAATAAGTGATTATTACATTTTAACAGAAGTGTAGCTAGAACATGTTGAAACGGAAAATAGCCAGATATTAACAGTAAATGAACAAGTGGATTTATAATCCATTTTTACAACTTGTCCCTCATAATATTGATTAAAATAGGATGAGAAATGACAGAATATGTTACTTCATACGCCAGCAGACAAATTAGGAGCCTTTGTTTGCTTACTTACTACTAAAAGACAAGTTGTCTAGTATGTTCACTGTTTTATTTCAGGACAAAATAGTTGTATGATTGCAATAAGAAACATATGTTTAATGTACCCTAAGATTTGTTGGTGAAAATAAATCCATTAATGCAATTTTTTTGTGCTCCCCCTTATTTAGAAAAGTACCAAAAAGTATCAACATTTTGGTACCGGTACTAAAATATTGTAGTCGGGACAATACTATTGTCATGTAACATAAACTAGCCAGTGGTTTTCTTCTTGTACTTGTTGGTTTAAAAATGTAACTTTTGTGTACCGGTAAGTTGCAAACAGTCCCTATAATTGACATACAAAAGGTAAAAATGGTAGGAGCCAGCAGCTACGCAACAGTTAAGCACACAATAGCGCAGAGGCTCGACAGTTTTGAACAATATTGCAGTTTAAAACACAACATGCATCAATATAAACAAGTATCAAACAATTATAGATGCATATTTGCTCACTGATACTGTCATGATCTGTGGTCTAGATCATGTTTTGTTTAGTTATGTTCTGTTAGTTTTGGACTCCTTTAGTTCCTGTTTGTGCACCTCCCTGAGTTTGTTTTGGTTGCCATGGTTGCTAATTATGTTCACCTGTCTCTGATTAGTGTTCGGCCGCTCACCTGCTACCCGAGCACTAATCAGAGGCATTATTTAAGCCTGCCATTGCCGGTCAGTCGGCCTGGCGTCATTGTTTCATGCAATGCCATAGTTTATGCTGTTTGTTCGCTTCATGTCGTGTCCACGTGAGTTTTATTTGCTTCATGCAACCCTGCTACTTAAGTTGTTTGTTTCATGCCAAAGTTACGTGTTTATTTCTTGTCCATAGTCCATGCTAATAGTAGCATTAGCTTCGAGTGCGACTTGTTTTCCGTTTTTTTGTACTACTTTGATATTTTGTGGAAAAAATAATGTTCCAACCTGCACGCCATGTCCGGAGTGTTCCGTCTGCATTTCGGGAGAACGAACCCCGCAGCAAGCTGTGACCCCAACGTGACAGATACAAAGTCTACAAGGCTTAAGGATTTTAGAAAGTTTTCAGTAACAAAGGTGTCCGCACTATTCAATTTACAGGATCACAAGTTTAACTTAAAGAATTATTGTGGCCACTCGAATTATTATCGGTATCGGCCAATACTCAAGACTTCAATATGACTGTTGTGAATAAGTTGTATCGGGACACTCCTATTGCTTAGTGCTCGGTTAGAAAAACAGATTAAGACTGCTGATATTGCGAATCCTTTTTCCCAGCAAGCCCTTCATAGTGAAGATCAGCAAACCCCCCCAGTAGCATTCCTTAATCCCCCCTGAAGATCGTGCACTCCCACTAACTACGCTACCTGTGGACAAACAATGGATTTTTCCATCATAATAAGTTGAAGATGTCGTTATGAGTGGCTAATGGGCAGATAGACGGGGAAGTTTCCTTTTGATCAGCAGCGTAGGGTTAATCCAAGCTAAGAAATAATGGAGGTTTAAGGCAGGCTGGCGAGGGGAGGAGGGCGGTGGGGTCTCGCTATCGAGCCATTGCGGAATTTACAGCCGAGGGGGCTCAGTAAAAGGATGATTTTTAGAGCCTCTCGCCGCGTATTGAAGGCAAGACTGTCTGACAAGTCGTCAATGAGGCCCCGGCGCTGTACTAAACTAATGAAAGCTGCGTTTGATCTCCCTGGAAAAAAAAAAAAAAAAAAAAAAAAAAGGTTCAATACCACTCCTGCTATTATTTAAGTCCCTAGCCTGTTTCAGATCTGAAAAAAAAAAAAAAAAAAAAAAAAAAAATCATTAAATTGCACAGTGAAGTAAAAAGTGTTTGTCAGTATTGGACCAGGAGGAAATATTGAAACTGCTTATAATGTATCCCTGCTGATTGCTTAGCAACACACACACACACACACACACACACACACACACACACACACACACACACACTGCATGAGAGCTTTATGGCCTGTCTAAGTGCTGCAGTTGATAGTCACGTCCCTTCTATGTACATACTCTATTACACACCTTGTAAACTGTCCAACTATGACACTTTTATCATAAGAGTAAACAATATTTCACGGAGGATGCTTTGTAACGACACATAATGGTGCGATATGTAGTGATCAATTATAATAATATATTTTATTAATAGAATACATTAAACATGATTTAATTATAATTGATTAATACTAATACATTTGGCCTTATTATGCAATAACGCAGCATTTTGTAAAATGTCTCTTAAATGCATTTTGTAATAACTTGTTACATATTGCAAAACTTAAAAAAATAAATAAATGTTGTCATGATCTCACATGACAGTTAATAGTTTCTTATTTTTCGCTCCACTTCCTGTTTGCCTCCTTTCCTGTGGTCTGATTGAATCCTGATTGGTAATCAGGATTCAATTTGCTGCGTTTGCTTTGCGCTTTACACGTTTGCTCTTTGTGGCATCTTTGTTTTTTGTTTTTTTGAGTTACCCGCATTTTCCCTAATAAAGATGGCTTCTTTTCTGCACTTGCCTGACATCTCTGCGTCTTAGGGTCCAGACAAAAACCAGAAAGTTACAAATGTGGTGCATTATGTAATAATCTGTAAAACTATTGATGCAACACTAAACATTTCATCTTTTTAGAATCTGTTTTCATTTGTTTTCATTGGTCATACATACATATATATATATATATATATATATATATATATATATATATATATATATATATATATATATATATATATATATATATATATATATATGCATTATGCAATATGAAATAAAACACTTTTGCTCTCTTTTTCTTACACTATATATATATATATATATCAATATGTATATTTACATATAAATATATATCTCACTAAATATAATATATATATATATATATATATATATATATATATATATATATATATATATATATATATATATATATATATATATATATACATATATATATGTACATAATTTCAAATTACACCATTACATTACACCATCACTGATGGTGGAAACTTTACACTAGACTTCAGGCAACGTGGATCCTGTGCCTCTCCTGTCTTCCTCCAGACTCTGGGACCTCGATTTCCAAAGGAAATGCAAAATTTGCATGGTTGGGTGATGGTTTGGGGTGCCATGTCATCTGCTGGTGTCGGTCCACTCTGTTTCCTGAGATCCAGGGTCAACGCAACCGTCTACCAGCAAGTTTTAGAGCACTTCATGCTTCCTGCTGCTGACCTGCTCTATGGAGATGGAGATTTCAAGTTCCAACAGGACTTGGCGCCTGCACACAGCGCAAAATCTACCCGTGCCTGGTTTACGGACCATGGTATTTCTGTTCTAAATTGGCCCGCCAACTCCCCTGACCTTAGCCCCATAGAAAATCTGTGGGGTATTGTGAAAAGGAAGATGCAGAATGCCAGACCCAAAAACGCAGAAGAGTTGAAGGCCACTATCAGAGCAACCTGGGCTCTCATAACACCTGAGCAGTGCCAGAAACTCATCGACTCCATGCCACGCCGCATTAACGCAGTAATTGAGGCAAAAGGAGCTCCAACCAAGTATTGAGTATTGTACATGCTCATATTTTTCATTTTCATACTTTTCAGTTGGCCAACATTTCTAAAAATCCCTTTTTTGTATTAGCCTTAAGTAATATTCTAATTTTGTGACACACGAAATTTTGGATTTTCATTTGTTGCCACTTCAAATCATCAAAATTAAATGAAATAAACATTTGAATGCATCAGTCTGTGTGCAATGAATAAATATAATGTACAAGTTACACCTTTTGAATGCAATTACTGAAATAAATCAAGTTTTTCAAAATATTCTAATTTACTGGCTTTTACCTGTATATCAATACAGTCTGCAAGGGATACAGTCCGTAAGCACACATGATTGTATTTTTTTATGCCAAAAATAAATAAATAAATAAATAAAATAACCTTGGTAGTTACACAGGGATTTGTTTTTTGACAAACAAGATTAGAATCTCGAACAAATGCAATTATGTTAAATGTAAATTGTGCTATCCAACAGCAGCAAGGGCAGTCTTAACAAAGAGTCAGACGGAGGGCAGTAGAGCTCGAGAGAGAGAAAGATGCATGCTGGGAGAAGAGAGAACCGGGGGTCAAGCCTGCTAATCCTCACATATATATTCCCCCTAATTAATACTAATTACCCCTTTTTTCTTAATCGACCTACTCAAGTGACACTTGCTAATGAATTAAACCTGCACATTTAAAAAAAATAAAAGATTGCAAGCGCTGTACTGTTCCCTGAACTGTTCCCCCCCTCGAGCCGGTCCTCTTGTCAGTTTAGTGGCGTGTGGTCCTGCTCCGCACCAGTTAGCTGCTAAACGCCCGGGTCACACCTGCACTCTTTTACGGGCTCTGGCAAATCAGCGTGGGTCGTGTCATGCAGTCGTACAAGGAGGGAGGGGACGTTCAGTCCGAGGGGAAACAAAATGTGTGTGAGCAGCTAGGACAGAGGTGTCCCAACTTGTTCCAGTTCCAGCCACAAACAGAACAATTTAAGGAAGCGAGGCCACTTCGATACATTTTGTACACACAAGACACCGGCCAACGTCGGCCAAGAAGAGGTTTGCAAGTCCGCAAACCGGTCCTTGGTTTTAAAAAATGGGGTCCACTCTTTATGATAGGACCACTATTTTTAAGGACCTACTGCAAAACATGTATGTATGGGTATGAGTATGGGGTATTGGACTGTCTGATTGTGGCGGTCCGCTCCCTGTATGCTCAGTGTCAGAGCTTGGTCCGCATTGCCGGCAGTAAGTCGGACACGTTTCCAGTGAGGGTTGGACTCCGCCAAGGCTGCCATTTGTCACCGATTCTGTTCATAACTTTTACGGACATAATTTCTAGGCGCAGTCAAGGCGTTGAGGGGATCCGGTTTGGTGGCTGCAGTATTAGGTCTCTGCTTCTTGCAGATGATGTGGTCCTGATGGCTTCATCTGGCCAAGGTCTTCAGCTCCCACTGGATCGGTTCGCAGCCGAATGTGAAGCGACTGGGATGGGAATCAGCAGCTCCAAGTCCCAGTCCATGGTTCTCGCCAGGGTGGAGTGCCATCTCCGGGTTGGGGAGGAGATCTTGCCCCAAGTGGAGGAGTTCAAGTACCTCGGAGTCTTGTTCACGAGTGAGGGAAGAGTGGATCGTGAGGTCGACAGGCGGATCGGTGCGGCGTCTTCAGTAATGCGAACGCTGTATCGATCCGTTGTGGTGAAGAAGCAGTTTTGTGGTTGTGGTGAAGAAGGAGCTTTCTCGGTCCAAATCGCTCTTGCTGCTGGTGGCCATGATTGTAAACAATGTGCGGATGTGAGGAGCTCCACAACCTGTGACGTCACGCGCATATCGTCTGCTACTTCCGGTACAGGCAAGGCTTTTTTATCAGCGACCAAAAGTTGCAAACTTTATCGTCGATGTTCTCTACTAAATCATTTTAGCAAAAAATATGGCAATATCGCGAAATGATCAAGTATGACACATGGAATGGACCTGCTATCCCCATTTAAATAAGAAAATTGCATTTCAGTAGGCCTTTAAGAGCCGCATGAAACCAGCCAAAGAGCCGCATGAGGCTCGCGAGCCGCGGGCTGGCCAGCACTGCTCCATATGATGGGACCACTGCGGTTTTATTAAATTACTGCAAAAACGCCAGTCAAAGATCCTTTATATGGTGCTCAAGTGCCGCTGTTCCTTTATATAACTGCTATTTGTTTTGGCTATTTTGTGAAAGATTGTGGGCTTGACAAAAGTCTTCTGGGCTGGGGTCCAGTGTGGTGTGTTCAGGTGCATGTCTGGCAAACGGACAGACCGCTGACCCCACCTTTTTCACTTCCGGGTCAGCAGCCAATTTACTTCCCCGAACGCAAACGAATCTGCTCGGCGGCCGTTTCTCCCTCATTTGAGAGGGTCCGCACCTGCGAGATGGGATCGTGTGAAGCAATGATTGCTTCCAGGATGAGGCAGGAAGACCCCGACAGTCCTGCGTGCGGACCCTCCCACGGACTCTCTCCAACAACATCTAGAATACAAAAAAACAAAAAAAAATAAGAGCCTGCTGCTGCTGCTGCGCCTTTGATCAGCCAAATGAGGTCTGCTGACATTTCTCATGGAAGAGGGAGATTGCTTATCGATCTATATCCAAATATTCATGCTAATCCGGCGGCGGCGGAGACTTATTCTCCGGCCGGGGTTAGCAATCAGCGCCGCCGCGCTGTCTGGACCAATTCGCCCGAGCTGGGAAGTCTAATCAGCTCCTGGGGTCTTGCAGTCAAATGCACTTTGCCGTTTAAATGTGGACCCTGACGTTGATGGAGGAGTCCTGAGAAAGGTGTTGACAAACCAAATTGTTTGTCCCAGCACTATTTTGCCGGAGATCAAGTCCGGAGTAATGTGCAGTGAATTTGTTCACAACTGGTGGGGAGGGGGACGGTCCAGCTGCTTCATGGTCTGGGGGAGTGTTCATCGTGTGGTACTTCTCACTCCCAGCCTGGAATTTTTTTAGTGATTCCCAGAGCCCAAAAAAAGTCTGCGGGCTATAGAGCGTTTTCTATTCGGGCTCCAGTACTATGGAATGCCCTCCCGGTAACAATTAGAGATGCTACCTCAGTAGAAGCATTTAAGTCCCATCTTAAAACTCATTTGTATACTCTAGCCTTTAAATAGCCACCCTGTTAGACCAGTTGATCTGCCGTTTCTTTTCTTTTCTCCTCTGCTCCCCTTTTCCTTGAGGGGGGGGGGGCACAGGTCCGGTGGCCATGGATGAAGTGCTGGCTGTCCAGAGTCGGGACCCGGGGTGGACCGCTCGCCTGTGCATCGGCTGGGAACATCTCTACGCTGCTGACCCGTCTCCGCTCGGGATGGTGTCCTGCTGGCCCCACTATGGACTGGACTCTTACTATTATGTTGGATCCACTATGGACTGGACTCTCACAATATTATGTCAGACCCACTCGACATCCATTGCTTTCGGTCTCCCCTAGAGGGGGGGGGTTACCCACATATGCGGTCCTCTCCAAGGTTTCTCATAGTCATTCACATCGACGTCCCACTGGGGTGAGTTTTTCCTTGCCCGTATGTGGGCTTTGTACCGAGGATGTCGTTGTGGCTTGTGCAGCCCTTTGAGACACTTGTGATTTAGGGCTATATAAATAAAGATTGATTGATTGATTGATTTTTTTCCATTAGATTTTACGGTAAGAAACTGGCAGCTAAGTCGCTAGCATTGTTTGGAAAATGTACTGTTTTGTTTTTTTTTACACACAGCTTTGCTATAAATGTAAAACTGGTACCGTTAGTTTCTTTTTGCGGAAAACTTTTATTGAACTGCTACATCTTTACTGTAAACATCTTTGGTTGCTGTTTTTACAGTGCATTACTGTAAAAGTAAAAAGTGCACCGTTATTATTTTTACGGTAAAACTGTTTTATCGTAAAATGTATGTTTTTTGTTTCTACAGTGCATTACAGTAAATGGGAAAATTGTGCCATTGTTATTTTCACGATAAATGTTTGTCAAGCGGCTATTTTTTTTTTTACTGTAAAGTTTTTGGTTGTGTTTTTACAGTGCATTATTTTAAAAAGGAAAAAAGTGTTAGGTCTAACATTCAAATCTGCGGAAAAACAATACTACTGTTATTTTTTACGGTAAACTTTTGTCGAGCTGCTACTTCTTTACTGTAAACATCTTTGGTTGCTGTTTTTACAGTGCATTGCTGTAAAAGTAAAAAGGCTCCGTTGTTATTTTTACGGTAAAACTGTGGCAACTGAGCTGACTGTTTTATCGTAGAATCTACGGTTTTTGTATCTACAAAATAATACATTTTACGGTAAATGTTTGTGAAGCGGCTATTTTTTTTTTTACTGTGAATTTTTTGGTTGTTGTTTTTACAATGCATTACTGTAAAAAGGAACAAACATAAACATTAATATTATTATTTTTATGGTCAAATTTTTTTACCATAAATTTTTACGGTTAACTTTTGTCGAGCTTCTAGTTCTTTAGTGTAACATTTTTGTTTGTTGTTTTTACAGTGCATTACTGTAAAAGTAAAAAAGGCACCATTATTATTTTTAGGGCAAAACTGGCGACTGAGCTGACGGTTTTATCGTAAAATCTAAGTTTTTTTGTTTGTTTTTTTTACTGTAAAATCTATGGTTGTTGTTTTTACAGTATATTACTGTAAACAGAAAACAGTACCACTGTTATTTTTATGGTAAAATTTTGTCAAGCTGCTAGTTCTTTACTGTACAATTCTTTGGTGGCTGTTTTTACAGTGCATTACTGTAAAAGTAAAAAGGGCACCATTATTATTTTTACCGTAAAACTGTTTTATCTTAAAATGTACGTTTTTTTGTTTCTACAGTGCATTACAGTAAATGGGAAAATTGTGCCATTGTTATTTTCACAGTAAATGTTTGTCAGCGGCTATTTTTTTTTACTGTAAAAGGTTTTTTTGTGTTTTTACAGTGCATTATTTTAAAAAGGAAAAAAAGTGTTAGGTCTAACATTAAAATATGCAGAAAAAACAGTACTACTGTTATTTTTACGGTAAACTTTTGTCGAGCTGCTAGCTCTTTAATGTAAAATGGTTGGTTGCTGTTTTTACAGTGCATTACTGTAAAAGTAAAAAGGGCACTGTTATTACATTTATGGTAAAACTGTGGTGACTGAGCTGGCTGTTTTATCGTAGAATCTACGGTTTTTGTATCTACAAGTTAATACATTTTACGGTAAATGTTTGTTGAGCGGCTTTTTTTTTTTTTTACTGTGAATTTTTGGGTTGTTTTTACAGTGCATTACTGTAAAAAGGAACACACATAAACATTAATATTATTATTTTTATGGTCAAATTTTTTTACCATAAATTTTTATGGTTAACTTTTGTCGAGCTGCTAGTTATTTAGTGTAACATTTTTTTTAATTTTTTTTTACAGTGCATTACTGTAAAAGTAAATAGGGCACTATTATTATTTTTAGGGCAAAACTGGCGACTGAGCTGACGGTTTGATTGTAAAATCTAAGTTTTTTTGTTTTCACAGTGCATTACTGTAAATGGGAAAATTGTACCATTGTTATTTTTAAGGTAAATGTTTGTCAAGTGGCTATTTTTTTTTTTTTTCTGTAAATGTTTTGGTTGTTGTTTTTACAGTGCATTATTGTAAAAAGGAAAAAAAAAAGGTTAGGCCTAACATTATTATTTTTATGGTCAAATTGTGTTGTTTTTTTTTACTGTAAAATCTACGGTTGTTGTTTTTACAGGATATTACTGTAAACAGAAAACAGTACCACTGTTATTTTTATGGTAAAATTTTGTCGAGCTGCTAGTTCTTTACTGTGCAATTCTTTGGTTGCTGTTTTTACAGTGCATTACTGTAAAAGTAAAAAGGGCACCGTTATTATTTTTACCGTAAAACTGTTTTATCGTATAATGTTTTTTTTTTGTTTCTACAGTGCATTACAGTAAATGCGAAAATTGTGCCATTGTTATTTTCACAGTAAATGTTTGTCAGCGGCTATTTTTTTTACTGCAAATGTTATTTTTTGTGTTTTTACAGGATATTACTGTAAACAGAAAACAGTACCACTGTTATTTTTATGGTAAAATTTTGTCGAGCTGCTAGTTCTTTACTGTGCAATTCTTTGGTTGCTGTTTTTACAGTGCATTACTGTAAAAGTAAAAAGGGCACCGTTATTATTTTTACCGTAAAACTGTTTTATCGTATAATGTTTTTTTTTTGTTTCTACAGTGCATTACAGTAAATGCGAAAATTGTGCCATTGTTATTTTCACAGTAAATGTTTGTCAGCGGCTATTTTTTTTACTGCAAATGTTATTTTTTGTGTTTTTACAGTGCATTATTTTAAAAAGGAAAAAAAGTGTTAGGTTTAACATTAAAATATGCGGGAAAAAAACAGTACTACTGTTATTTTTACGGTAAACTTTTGTCGAGCTGCTAGCTCTTTCATGTAAAATGGTTGTTTGCTGTTTTTACAGTGCATTACTGTAAAAGTAAAAAGGGCACCGTTATTATTTTTATGGTAAAACTGTGGCGACTGAGCTGGCTGTTTTATCGTAGAATCTACGGTTTTTGTATCTACAAGTTAATACATTTTACGGTAAATGTTTGTTGAGCGGCTATTTTTTTTTTTTTTACTGTGAATTTTTTGGTTGTTGTTTTTACAGTGCATTACTGTAAAAAGGAACAAACATAAACATTAATATTATTATTTTTATGGTCAAATTTTTTTACCATACATTTTTAGGGTTAACTTTTGTCGAGCTGCTAGTTCTTTAGTGTAACATTTACTGTAAAAGTAAAAAGGGCACCATTATTATTTTTAGGGCAAAACTGGCGACTGAGCTGACGGTTTTATCGTAAAATCTAAGTTGTTTTGTTTTCACAGTGCATTACTGTAAATGGGAAAATTGTACCATGGTTAATTTTACGGTAAGTGTTTGTCAAGCGGCTATTTTTTGTTGTTGTTGTTTTCACAATGCATTATTGTAAAAAGGAAAAAAGGGTCAGGCCTAACATTATTATTTTTATGGTCAATCTTTTTTCTTTTTTTTTTTTACTGTAAAATCTATGGTTGTTGTTTTTACAGTATATTACTGTAAACAAAAAACAGTACCACTGTTATTTTTATGGTAAATTTTTACGGGCTGCTAGTTCTTTACTGTAAAAATCTTTTGTTGCTGTTTTTACAAGTGTTTGGCTTAACATTAAAATATGCGGAAAAAAACAGTACTACTGTTATTTTTACGGTAAACTTTTGTCGAGCTGCTAGCTCTTTAATGTAAAATGGTTGTTTGCTGTTTTTACAGTGCATTACTGTAAAAGTAAAAAGGGCACCGTTATTATTTTTATGGTAAAACTGTGGCGACTGAGCTGGCTGTTTTATCGTAGAATCTACGGTTTTTGTATCTACAAGTTAATACATTTTACGGTAAATGTTTGTTGAGCGGCTTTTTTTTTTTTTTTACTGTGAATTTTTTGGTTGTTGTTTTTACAGTGCATTACTGTAAAAAGGAACAAACATAAATATTAATATTATTATTTTTATGGTCAAATTTTTTTACCATAAATTTTTAGGGTTAACTTTTGTCAAGCTGCTAGTTCTTTAGTGTAACATTTACTGTAAAAGTAAAAAGGGCACCATTATTATTTTTAGGGCAAAACTGGCGACCGAGCTGACGGTTTTATCGTAAAATCTAAGTTTTTTTGTTTTCACAGTGCATTACTGTAAATGGGAAAATTGTACCATGGTTAATTTTACGGTAAGTGTTTGTCAAGCGGCTATTTTTTTGTTGTTGTTTTCACAATGCATTATTGTAAAAAGGAAAAAAGGGTCAGGCCTAACATTATTATTTTTATGGTCAATCTTTTTTTTTTTTTTTTACTGTAAAATCTATGGTTGTTGTTTTTACAGTTTATTACTGTAAACGAAAAACAGTACCACTGTTATTTTTATGGTAAATTTTTACGGGCTGCTAGTTCTTTACTGTAAAAATCTTTTGTTGCTGTTTTTACAAGTGTTAGGTTTAACATTAAAATATGCGGAAAAAAACAGTACTACTGTTATTTTTACGGTAAACTTTTGTCGAGCTGCTAGCTCTTTAATGTAAAATGGTTGTTTGCTGTTTTTACAGTGCATTACTGTAAAAGTAAAAAGGGCACCGTTATTATTTTTATGGTAAAACTGTGGCGACTGAGCTGACTGTTTTATCGTAGAATCTACGGTTTTTGTATCTACAAGTTAATACATTTTACGGTAAATGTTTGTTGAGCGGCTATTTTTTTTTTTTTTACTGTGAATTTTTTGGTTGTTGTTTTTACAGTGCATTACTGTAAAAAGGAACAAACATAAACATTAATATTATTATTTTTATGGTCACATTTTTTTACCATACATTTTTAGGGTTAACTTTTGTCGAGCTGCTAGTTCTTTAGTGTAACATTTACTGTAAAAGTAAAAAGGGCACCATTATTATTTTTAGGGCAAAACTGGCGACTGAGCTGACGGTTTTATCGTAAAATCTAAGTTGTTTTGTTTTCACAGTGCATTACTGTAAATGGGAAAATTGTACCATGGTTAATTTTACGGTAAGTGTTTGTCAAGCGGCTATTTTTTTGTTGTTGTTTTCACAATGCATTATTGTAAAAAGGAAAAAAGGGTCGGGCCTAACATTATTATTTTTATGGTCAATCTTTTTTCTTTTTTTTTTACTGTAAAATCTATGGTTGTTGTTTTTACAGTATATTACTGTAAACAAAAAACAGTACCACTGTTATTTTTATGGTAAATTTTTACGGGCTGCTAGTTCTTTACTGTAAAAATCTTTTGTTGCTGTTTTTACAAGTGTTAGGTTTAACATTAAAATATGCGGAAAAAAACAGTACTACTGTTATTTTTACGGTAAACTTTTGTCGAGCTGCTAGCTCTTTAATGTAAAATGGTTGTTTGCTGTTTTTACAGTGCATTACTGTAAAAGTAAAAAGGGCACCGTTATTATTTTTATGGTAAAATTGTGGCGACTGAGCTGGCTGTTTTATCGTAGAATCTACGGTTTTTGTATCTACAAGTTAATACATTTTACGGTAAATGTTTGTTGAGCGGCTATTTTTTTTTTTTTTACTGTGAATTTTTTGGTTGTTGTTTTTACAGTGCATTACTGTAAAAAGGAACAAACATAAATATTAATATTATTATTTTTATGGTCAAATTTTTTTACCATAAATTTTTAGGGTTAACTTTTGTCGAGCTGCTAGTTCTTTAGTGTAACATTTACTGTAAAAGTAAAAAGGGCACCATTATTATTTTTAGGTCAAAACTGGCGACTGAGCTGACGGTTTTATCGTAAAATCTAAGTTTTTTTGTTTTCACAGTGCATTACTGTAAATGGGAAAATTGTACCATGGTTAATTTTACGGTAAGTGTTTGTCAAGCGGCTATTTTTTGTTGTTGTTGTTTTCACAATGCATTATTGTAAAAAGGAAAAAAGGGTCAGGCCTAACATTATTATTTTTATGGTCAATCTTTTTTCTTTTTTTTTTACTGTAAAATCTATGGTTGTTGTTTTTACAGTATATTACTGTAAACAAAAAACAGTACCACTGTTATTTTTATGGTAAATTTTTACGGGCTGCTAGTTCTTTACTGTAAAAATCTTTTGTTGCTGTTTTTACAAGTGTTAGGTTTAACATTAAAATATGCGGAAAAAAACAGTACTACTGTTAGTTTTACGGTAAACTTTTGTCGAGCTGCTAGCTCTTTAATGTAAAATGGTTGTTTGCTGTTTTTACAGTGCATTACTGTAAAAGTAAAAAGGGCACCGTTATTATTTTTATGGTAAAACTGTGGCGACTGAGCTGACTGTTTTATCGTAGAATGTACGGTTTTTGTATCTACAAGTTAATACATTTTACGGTAAATGTTTGTTGAGCGGCTATTTTTTTTTTTTTTACTGTGAATTTTTTGGTTGTTGTTTTTACAGTGCATTACTGTAAAAAGGAACAAACAAAAACATTAATATTATTATTTTTATGGTCACATTTTTTTACCATAGATTTTTAGGGTTAACTTTTGTCGAGCTGCTAGTTCTTTAGTGTAACATTTACTGTAAAAGTAAAAAGGGCACCATTATTATTTTTAGGGCAAAACTGGCGACTGAGCTGACGGTTTTATCGTAAAATCTAAGTTTTTTTGTTTTCACAGTGCATTACTGTAAATGGGAAAATTGTACCATGGTTAATTTTACGGTAAGTGTTTGTCAAGCGGCTATTTTTTTGTTGTTGTTTTCACAATGCATTATTGTAAAAAGGAAAAAAGGGTCAGGCCTAACATTATTATTTTTATGGTCAATCTTTTTTTTTTACTGTAAAATCTATGGTTGTTGTTTTTACAGTATATTACTGTAAACAAAAAACAGTACCACTGTTATTTTTATGGTAAATTTTTACGGGCTGCTAGTTCTTTACTGTAAAAATCTTTTGTTGCTGTTTTTACAAGTGTTAGGTTTAACATTAAAATATGCGGAAAAAAACAGTACTACTGTTATTTTTACGGTAAACTTTTGTCGAGCTGCTAGCTCTTTAATGTAAAATGGTTGTTTGCTGTTTTTACAGTGCATTACTGTAAAAGTAAAAAGGGCACCGTTATTTTTTTTATGGTAAAACTGTGGCGACTGAGCTGGCTGTTTTATCGTAGAATCTACGGTTTTTGTATCTACAAGTTAATACATTTTACGGTAAATGTTTGTTGAGCGGCTATTTTTTTTTTTACTGTGAATTTTTTGGTTGTTGTTTTTACAGTGCATTACTGTAAAAAGGAACAAACATAAATATTAATATTATTATTTTTATGGTCAAATTTTTTTACCATACATTTTTAGGGTTAACTTTTGTCGAGCTGCTAGTTCTTTAGTGTAACATTTACTGTAAAAGTAAAAAGGGCACCATTATTATTTTTAGGGCAAAACTGGCGACCGAGCTGACGGTTTTATCGTAAAATCTAAGTTTTTTTGTTTTCACAGTGCATTACTGTAAATGGGAAAATTGTACCATGGTTAATTTTACGGTAAGTGTTTGTCAAGCGGCTATTTTTTGTTGTTGTCTTTTTCACAATGCATTATTGTAAAAAGGAAAAAAGGGTCGGGCCTAACATTATTATTTTTATGGTCAATCTTTTTTTTTTTTTTTTTACTGTAAAATCTATGGTTGTTGTTTTTACAGTATATTACTGTAAACAAAAAACAGTACCACTGTTATTTTTATGGTAAATTTTTACGGGCTGCTAGTTCTTTACTGTAAAAATCTTTTGTTGCTGTTTTTACAGTGCATTACTGTAAAAGTAAAAAGGGCACCGTTATTATTTTTACGGTAAAACTGTTTTATCGTAAAATCTACGGTTTTTGTTTTTACAGTGCATTACAGTAAATGGGAAAATTGTGCCATTGTTATTTTCAAGGTAAATGTTTGTCAAGCGGCTATTTTTTTACTGTAAATTTTTGGGTTGTGTTTTTACAGTGCATTATTTTAAAAAGGAAAAAAGTGTTAGGTCTAACATTCAAATCTGCGGGAAAACAATACTACTGTTATTTTTTACGGTAAACTTTTGTCGAACTGCTACTTCTTTACTGTAAACATCTTTGGTTGCTGTTTTTACAGTGCATTGCTGTAAAAGTAAAAAGGCACCGTTGTTATTTTTACGGTAAAACTGTGGCAACTGAGCTGACTGTTTTATCGTAGAATCTACGGTTTTTGTATCTACAAATTAATACATTTTACGGTAAATGTTTGTGAAGCGGCTATTTTTGTTTTTTTACTGTGAATTTGTTGGTTGTTGTTTTTACAGTGCATTACTGTAAAAAGGAACAAACATAAACATTAATATTATTATTTTTATGGTAACATTTTTTTACCATAAATTTTTACGGTAAACTTTTGTCGAGCTGCCAGTTCTTTAGTGTAACATTTTTGGTTGCTGTTTTTACAGTGTACTACTGTAAAAGTAAAAAGGGCACCATTATTATTTTTTAGGGCAAAACTGGGGACTGAGCTGACGGTTTTATCTTAAAATCTATTTTTGTTTTTTTGTTTTTACAGTGCATTACTGTAAATGGGAAAATTGTACCATTGTTAATTTTACGGTAAATGTTTGTCAAGTGGCTATTTTTTTTTTTTTTTCTGTAAATGTTTTGGTTTTTTTTTTACAGTGCATTATTGTAAAAAGGAAAAAAAGGTTAGGCCTAACATTATTATTTTTATGGTCAAATTGTGTTGTTTTTTTTTACTGTAAAATCTACGGTTGTTGTTTTTACAGGATATTACTGTAAACAGAAAACAGTACCACTGTTATTTTTATGGTAAAATTTTGTCGAGCTGCTAGTTCTTTACTGTACAATTCTTTGGTTGCTGTTTTTACAGTACATTACTGTAAAAGTAAAAAGGGCACCGCTATTATTTTTACGGTAAAACTCTTTTATCGTAAAATCTACGGTTTTTGTTTTTACAGTGCATTACAGTAAATGGGAAAATTGTGCCATTGTTATTTTCAAGGTAAATGTTTGTCAAGCGGCTATTTTTTTACTATAAATTTTTGGGTTGTGTTTTTACAGTGCATTATTTTAAAAAGGAAAAAAGTGTTAGGTCTGACATTAAAATCTGCGGTGATGAAAACAATATAAAACATTAATTTATTCCAATAATGCAACACATTCCTATGCATGCTGTTGAGTCTTTGCGAAGGTGTGTGTGTGTACAGTATGTGTGTGTGTTTAGAGCTCCCTTGATCACATCTTACATGTCCTTCCACTTCCTGTGGTCCAGAACGCTCCTCCTCTTCCTCCTCGCGCTAAATCCGTCCCCATACTGTCATGCAATTATTGTGCAAAGAAATCTGCAGAGGAAAAAACGATGCCAGAGAGCGCAGAGATTATCCTGCTGGAAGGTTGCACGGCTAATGTGCTGCCATATGGCCCAGATTGTAAGGGGAGGAGTCAATCATACATGGAGTATTAGTGTCAGGTGGGGATTAATGCCTCATGTTTTCCACACTGTACTTTACCTGCGTGGAGATTGTTAGACGACTGTACTTTTCATATGCAGAAATAAAACACGCTAGGATCTGCATGAACTGTCAACTAGTGGAGAAAATCTGACGAATGATTAATTACTACAACAGCAGCAAATATATATTCAATTATTTCTCATTATTTAATAATGTATCAATTTGTTTATTTGATTATTAATTTAATTATTTGCTCGGTCTTCATTGCAAATGAAAATACGTTGTTCATTGTCCTAACTCAGGGGCCGGCCACCCAAAACTTTGAAAGAGCCGTATTGGACCAAAAGTAAACACTACAAATCTGTCTGGAGCTACAAAAAAATGAAAATATACAGTAAGTGTTATAATGAAGGCAACACATGACGTAAGTGTCTATATTACCGGTACCTATAATAGCCTACTGTCAAAATGACTTTAAAAGTCTTATATAAGTGTTATAATGAAGGCAACACATGACGTAAGTGTCTATATTACCTATAATAGCCTACTGTCAAAATTACTTTAAAAGTCTTATATAAGTGTTATAATGAAGGCAACACATGATGTAAGTGTCTATACTAGCTATTATAGCCTCCTATCAAAATGACTTTAAAAGTCGTATATAAGTGTTATAATGAAGACAACACATGATGAAAGTGTCTATATTAGCCTACTATCAAAATTACTTTAAAAGTCATATGTATGTGTTATAATGAAAACAATACATGATGAAAGTGTCTATATTAGCTATAATAGCCTACTATCAAAATTACTTTAAAAGTCTTATATAAGTGTTATAATCAAGGCAACACGTGATGGAAGTGTCTATATTAGTTATATTAGCCTACTATCAAAATTACTTTAAAAGTCTTATATAAGTGTTATAATGAAGGCAACACATGATGTAAGTGTCTATATTAGCTATATTAGCCTACTATCAAAATGACTTTAAAAGTTTTATATAAGTGCTATAATGAAGGCAACACATGATGTAAGTGTCTATATTAACTATTATAGCCTACTATCAAAATGACTTTAAAAGTCGTATATAAGTGTTATAATGAAGACAACATATGATGTAAGTGCCTATATTAGCTATATTAGCCTACTATCAAAATTATTTTAAAATTCATATGTATGTGTTATAATGAAAACAACACATGATGAAAGTGTCCATATTAGCTATAATAGCCTGCTATCAAAATTACTTTAAAAGTCTTATATAAGTGTTATAATCAAGGCAACATGTGATGTAAGTGTTTATATTAGATATAGTAGTCTACTATCAACATGACTTTAACAGTCTTATATAATTGTAATAATGAAGACAACACATGATGTAAGTGTCTGTATTAGCCATGATAGCCTACTATCAAAAAATAAGGCATACTGATGCAATATTTACATACAGCTAGCCTAAATAGCATGCTAGCATTAGCATTAGTCATGCACTGACCAAATATGCCTAATTATCACTCCAACAAGACAATAACAACAACAAAGTGCACCTATTGTGCATTCGCGCACAGTACAAAACGTTTGGTGGACAAAATGAGACAAAGAAGGAGTGGAAGATTTCACATGTCAACAAACTGTTGCGTCACAGTCCACACTATGGTGAGTTCAAGAACCGTCAAAATTAGTAGGACAAAACGATGTTCACCAAATACTCTCATCAGTGAAGCATACACACAACCATATTAAAGAGTGGACTTTCTAACAATTGGGAAGGTTTGTGTCATGTTTGTCCTCAAACAAAAAAATCATACTAAAATAAGAACATTTTTTTCCCCCAGCTTTTTCCATTTTCAATCCTTTTATAAAAATGCTCCAGGGAGCCACTAGGGCGGCGCTAAAGAGCCGCGGATTGCTGACCCCCGTCCTAACTAGATAAGTAAAGATTAAATAATAAACATATAAATTCATGTATACTAGGAAGTGTGTCACTAAATGTTGCACGCGATACGGCATGTCGACAATAGTGAGTTGATATGTTGCTACATGTAGTTTTTCTTGCTTCGTCTACACAAGAAACAAACATAAGTTTCGAATAGACAGT